>NW_025942685.1:0-36834 GCF_000764305.2 Hyalella azteca
TGCATTATTTCACGGTAATAATTAATGTTGATGACAATTTGTAGATTGCTTTTTTAAAGACATGGGTATTACAGCCTATGAGCCTTGAAAATTATGAAATACATTCATAGTTTGAATGCTCATGAAATTTAAATGATCAAGAATGACATAGTTATCGATTTATTCTGAAACCCATGGTTAATAATTCGCCGTAGGAGAATTATCTTCATATGAGAATCCATTTGCTTGAAACGATTGTTTTCGGTTACCTTCGCAGTCATCCCGAGGTCAAGATGTACAATGATTGATAATGAAAAGATAAGACTTAATCTTTCGAAAACTTGGCAAAAAATTGAATATGAGAGCAATGAGAAAATCAGAGTGTTTCCAAAATTCCAATACAAACATTTTCCAATTTAAACATTCTGCATCGAAAAAATTATTACCAACACTGAGTTAATTGGATGACGAATTCTAGTTTTCTATTGATTTGAGCTGTAAATTGCCATAATAGCTCCAAAAGTGGATTTTTATAACTAAAAACATTCGTCGAAAAGCTAGAAAGAATAATTTCGCTCTATCGCATTTTGGTTAAGCTATGTGAATGTTTCTTAGATGCTAAGATGTGCTTTATTGCAGCTTAATTCATGACATTATTCTACATTTTTTTTTCAGCCCCTTCCTGCGAAGACGCTGTCAAGATCAAAGCGAGACGTAAGTTTTTCTGTACAACGCTCAGTGCAGTAATGTTCACTGAAGTTCTTACTAGATGCAGTAGATACTGAAATTTCTGTTTAATTTCTAATGGACAATGATTCAAAATTGCATGCCCAAGTATATTTTGTATGGTCTCGTCGGTTGTTCAGCAGGGAACCTCATATTCGATGCATTTAATGGATATTTTTAAGTGAAATTTTGTGAGGATCGATGTCTTTGTTCCACTGCAAAATGAAACCGAAAATCTGGAAATTCTAATAGACGGCCTCAGGAAATTTTATTTCCCGTCAGATTTAATGAGTAATCTCTGAACGTTTTATTTTTGAGGAAATATTGAACCTTGGATAACAAAATTAAGACATTATTTAAATAAAGCCGTGCGAATGCCTTTTTCAAACCAGACGAAGGGAACCGGCTCATCGGCCGCTGATTTGACGCTGACAGTCGTGGGCACTGACCCGACCACGGCACTCCTACCCGGCCAGTCCATCAAGTACAAGCTCACCATCATCTTGCCCCAACTCAGTGAGACCAACATGATCCTTATTGCGTAGGACAAGATGCCTGATATGTCGTCTTGCCCAAACTTTGTGAGACTACATGATCATTATTTTGTAGGAAAAGCTGCCTGACATATCGTCTCACCGCAACTCTGCGAGACTACATGATCCTTTGTTTGTAGGAAAAGCTGCCTGACATATCGTCTTGCCCCAACTCTGTGAGACTACATGATCATTATTTTGTAGAAAAAGCTGCCTGATTTATCGTCTTGCCCCAACTCTGTGAGACTACACGATCATTATTTTGTAGCAAAAGCTGCCTGACATATCGTCTTGCCCCAACTCTGTGAGACTATCGTTCATCCGCCCTCATTTGGGCCACCTGATGCACGATGCTGTTGCTTGCTTCTCGCCGCTGGTAGTGTTGCAGGGGAGGTCGATCTGGAATTGTGTCCAGGAACACGTCCAGTTGTCTCTTGAAGGTCTTCAGGGTGAACTCCCCCTCTCTTAGATCCTTTGGTAGGGCGTTGAACAGCCTTGGCCCTGCCACGGAAAGTGATCCTTCCCGCAGGGATTGAAATCTGACTGCGGATCTGTTACGTAGTGGGGGGATCTTGCACAGTTTCCCCCTTCTCTCGTTGTGATATGTCTTAATCCTGAAAGTCTCGCTCTCGAAGTTTGGCACCATTCCGGTTATCATTTTCCATATCATTTTCCATTCCGGCATTTTCCATTCATAAGGATTCACGTGAATTCTTTATTTAATCTCATTTAAAAATTTAATTTCTTTTTCAATCTTCAGCTACCACCGCCATGGACCTGCTTGTCGAGATCTTTGTGATGGACGCAGTGTCGGGCATCACGCCCTTCGCGCTTTGCAACTTACAAATTACGGCGTTCGGCTCCCTGATCACGAGTGGCACGGGCGGCGCTCTTACAGCGGCATCTTTCACACCCGACATCAAGGAGAATGCCTTCCTCTCTGGAGTGGTTGGAAAAATGCCGTTATAAACTACTCATTTGTTAAAATTAATGAACGTTGAATTCTTCCTTAAAATATCATATGAGTTGTTTCAACTAGTTTTGCACTAAAATTGCACCATTTCATATTTGAAGTAAATGATTTTGCATTCAATTCCGGAAGAACAGCATGACATAAATTGTATCTCCTCATGATCCAATTTGGATCCGCCATTGCCTTACCGCCGTTCCAGAACGATCGAGCAACCATCGACTTCGGCTCCCTGAAGAACTCCGCGGCTGTCAACAGCGCTGGATCCTTCACTGACAGCACCATCGAGATCACTTTTGACGTGTCCCTGGTCTCAAACCCTGCGTACAAAAACGCCACAGCCATTGTCACCGCGGGGGCCGAGTACGACTCAGACAACTACGTGTGGGTCAGCCAGGCGTCCTACACCTACAACATGGATCCCGTGAGTAAACTAAAGGAGCTTCAGATATGCACTAATCCTTCACCTTGGGAGTGGTGCTTGTGCTACTGGTTTAGTCAAGCCGCCAGTCCCACCAAATTCATACGACATGGCACAGTGTGCATTCTAAACGCACTTCATAATACACACAGAAATGTCCCCGCTTTACAAGGAGCTCTTCTCGTGGTCCTTAAACGCAGTGAGCGAGGTAGTCATGCTCTCACCCCTCTTTCTAATACAACACTACTCATAAGTGTCTTTGGACAAATTTTTGTATGTATCTCTGGACCTCAAAGCCAAGCATTTACTCAGATGTAAATTTCTTAGAAACTCATCATTTGCTGAACTGAACAAACGATATTCCGACGATCACATATTACTTATCCTCTGTTGGTTATGCTCATCCCAGGATACTCGAGTATCTTGGGATAAGCATATCCAACAACGGATACGTAACATGTTACATTAAGTAGGATAAATACCTTCTGATTCTCTCCTACTTCGCTTCCCCCAGGGATACTCATACCCCAGCAGCATGACGCTGAATGGCCCCAGCACGGCTGCCGCGTACTCAGGAGCCACCTTCACTATAGACGCCACCATCACAGACCCCATGGGGCCTTTTACCTTCGAAGTCTACACTCCTAATAAAATTCATGTAAGTTAAAGACATAAAACTCTGCTCATATACATTTATTATAAGAAATTTCATCTTTGACTACCCCTTTTGACTTAGACTAGCCCTTTTGACTTTCACTTAACTGTCGTATTCAACTCTGTTAAGGTCCATTCGCTACTCCAACCAAACAGTTTTTATACTTTAATTGCATAGTATTCATGTTCCTGTATCGGCATGAAATCTGAAATGTATTTATTAATCAAGCGTGTTTTTATCAGAGTCTTTATCACGCCACAAACGAAAATAACTAAAAATTGTACAGGGAGATTCTCGGAAACTTCCTGATTAGGAAGCTCAATAAAAAAGAAGTTGTAAAGATATCATTACATTATGAATTTTATTGAAAAATACATCAACTCAATTTTTGTAACACTTAGTTTTAAAGATGACATCGTACAAATGGCGGCTACCTTGTCAATGCATTCAGTTAGTCAACTTTTGAAGTTCCGTTCAGCTCAAGGAAGCATATTGACCGGTATGTTGGCGTTGGCTGGGCGTATTTTGTTCTTCAAATGAGTTAGGGTCCTTCTATAGTCATTATAAACAACAGATTTAGAAAACCCCATAAAAAATCACACGGAGCCTAATCGGGGGATCAGGCCGGCCAAAGAAAGCCGCTTCTCAAGGAGATTAGGCGCAAATTACGAGTAAGGAATGATAGTAAAGTAGCGATAATGGAACGGCCACTTGAAAAGTACGTCGCGACAGCAAACACACGCTGCTCACTTGGCCATTGCATAGTGTCAACTGACTAGTCGGGACACAAACCCTCATGACCTTGCCTTTTATACGAAATACTTCCCCCCTTTTATCCTACAACATCTGGTTGCTTGGAGCGAAATACAAAACATTAAGTTTCAGTGAATCACCTGTAAATATTGACCCCAGAACAAATTCACGGTGTCGAACTTGGCGATCGTGAGCGTTGGTGCCAACCTTGGCTGCGCCGGGACCCCAGTGCCCGAGTATGAGTACTTCTACTCTGTGGACAAGAGGACCTACCATCGAGGCGTTGCGAAATTCGACTTCGTCATGACGGGACTCGTGTACCGTAAGTATCGCTTGAAAATGCAAGTATTCTGTTATTGCTACTACCACAGGAAATGGAGGAAGGCACGACGAAAGTTTTCAGGTATATTGTGTTGAACCTATTTTGGGGTCTCCCTCATAACGCTCCAAGTATATTGAAGTGGGAGCCTAATAATTCTTCCTACAAAGACTTCACACCTTTATTGATTACTCCATTCTAAGTTAAGCTCTTGGAATAGTTTATCATCCGAGCAGTAACGATGCTAAAGTAGTTTAGAGATTGTTAGCACTTATCACCGACATGGTTTGAAATGTAGCCTTCAGGCTTTGAAGAAAAATCTACCATCAGCGCAAAACTGAACGTGGCCTCAATAATTGTTGTTTATATTTTTTTTTATTTCGTGATGTTTTGGATTTACTGAAAATCTTATCATCGCACAGCTGATCTTGTCGCTGAACTGAACGACACTGGCAATAAAATTCAGCTGGGTTTCACGGTGTTCTTCGTGGACGTCGCCGAGACCGAGAATGTGACCGTGGGCGCTGGCATCACCATCGGCAACAGCACCTTGTGGACCTCCCTCATCAACGTCACCATGGGAGCGCCCATCACTGTACCCAACACCGCCGGGACAGCAACTTTTGCTACGGTGAGACTCCAGATAACAAAACAAAATTTTTCATCATAATTTAATAATTTTTTAATTATGTAATTCTTTAAACCTTTTACCCAATAAACATAACTCCTATCGTGGCGCATTCGTATGTGGATTTGATGACTGTAGGTGAACATGGAATGCCTTGTTCAATGAGCGTCGGTAATGCCGTTGTAATTAGCTATCTGCTTTGAGTATTGATCTGATTTTTTCAATTGGAATTTTTTTCTTCTGGAATAAAATCCTGAACCCCAAATAATTTATGCTCACTGGAATGTACCTTCTGCACACAGCCCTACATCGTGGGCGGCAACGGATCAGTCGCTCAGTACGGAGTTGTCACGTACGCGGTGCCCATCTCCATCACGAGCGGCAAGGGCGTCAAAGTCACCTGCACCGCCGCGCCGCCCGCTAACCGTGAGCCATCGCGTGCCAGTTAGATGATTATCAACACTTTCTTCAATATTAAATTCAATTTAAAAGCCATACAGGCCAATGCAAATGAAGTTTTTCCAAATTTCATCGCAACATCACCGGCGTTCTGGGGCCAGCCCACACGGTCACCGGCGTTATGGTCTCACCGGCGTTAAACGGTCTCACAGGCGTTCTGGTGGCCAGCCGACACGTGGAAAGAAACTTTGTACCGCCGTTTTTATTCAAATTTAACACTAGAAACCGGTACAACATCTGACTAAAACGCCACTAAAACGCCGGTGAGTCCGTTTTTCTAGTTTTTTTTTTTTCGAACAGTGCGCTTTCGCATCGGTTTTGTTAAGCTATCATTTGTTGGTTAGTCTAATCAAATATAATCTTGGTTTAGACCCACTTCTCTAATGATGTAACCTGAGGAGTAGAATGAGCGTATTTCCTCTGCAGACAAAATTACTGGCATCATGTGGGGCAAGGCGGGGGCTAACATCGCACTGCGACCCAACCTGACCGTGGGGATGGTGTGGGACGACACAATGGGCGTCACATCTTGGACATTTTATATCAACTCCACAGGACAAGTCAGTTCAAAATTTTAAACTCATTTTCCTCGCACTAAAATTTTCTCCATGGTTAGAATTTACCTGTCGATGATACTATTTCTCTCTATATCAAGCCAATCAAGTCGCCAATTCAGTTTGGAAACTTCAACCTAATTGCATAATTTAATTTGTTATAGATATCGTCAAGATTATTTGACATTAGAAATTGGCAATTTCGGTTGAAATAAATTGATATATTGGTATAAATTAACATTTGGCATAGAAAGCAAATATTGCCCAGCCTTTCTATATTGGATCTTCTTCAAAAAAAAAAACGAAGAATCCGACTAATAAATGTATTAGGGATATTGCACGTATTATCATATGCATAGAAAACATATGTATTACAAGACACGTAAATATATTTATTACTGACACGCATAAGTTCTTATGAGCCCACTGGTTGCAGGTCGCGAGCAGTGTTCCTGCTGACACTGTGGTACTTGAAGTGTCGGTGCAATATTTGGATTCTACTGCGAGGTCTGACGTATCTTTGTCCTGCGGGTCAACGGTCACGCTGACGGGAGCTACGTCGGGGGTGAGTAACGCAAGTGAAGGCAGGAGCTAGGGTTGTTATTGTGATATTGATGAGAACAAAAATTAAGAATACCTGTTGTTGCGGGGGTGAGTAACGCAAGTGAAGGCAGGAGCTAGGGCTGTTATTGTGATATTGATGAGAACAAAGATTAAGAATACCTGTTGTAGGGAAGAGGAATACTTTTTCAGAGATTAAGAATAGAAGTTGTTATCGAGAGGTATACTCAAAGGTTAAGAATACACGTTGTGCATGGGTGAGAGAACTACTAGTTCAGCAGTTAAGAATTGAGATTTTGGGAAGTACGAGGAACAGAGGTTGAAGATACACGTTGTTGGCGAGAGGTTTATCAAAAATTTAAGTCGTGGATGTCCGTGCTTGAGTTAGGATTTGAAATAGTGCATGATGCGTAAAGTGCTTGTCATCCGTTGAAGGCGTTATGATCCAAGGTCACTCCAGTTAAATGACTTTTTCATTAGAAACCAATTCAGCATTTTATCTTTTTTTATCGTCCAAGTTCCGTTCCATAGCTTTTACATCCAATCATGGTATCGATTAGATAGTATAGATCTGAGGTCTCTATTTCAGAGGTGCCACAGCTTTGAAGCCAATAGTATTCTACATCCATCTAACTGAAAATCAGACGATAATATTATAAAATTTTATTCACTAAAAATCTTATAACCAATTCTGAAATGATCTTATTCAGACCCGTATAATGAGATCACGAATGCACTAAGACGACATTAGATCATGTCTCTCACGATGCACATTGCTCCAACTCTATTACACGCCTGTACTTGCAATGAACTGAACATTATAGGTATGGATATATATTATATTTTACTTAAAAGATGGTGTCATAAATTACTGTAACTTAGTCATTATCTGAAAAGGAACCTTCGCCAGCGCTTTTTCCTTTGACAACATCTTTGTTCTGTAGTAAGCATTACCGTTATATCTGTAGTGAGCGTTGCCGTTATTTCTGTACTGAGCGTTGCCGTTATTTCTGTAGTTAGCGTTGCCGTTATTTCTGTAGTGAGTGTTGCCGTTATTTCTGTAGTTAGCGTTGCCGTTATTTCTGTAGTGAGTGTTGCCTTTATTTCTGTAGTGAGCGTTGCCGTTATTTCTGTAGTTAGAGAGCGTTGCCGTTATTTCTGTAGTGAGCGTTGCCGTTATTTCTGTAGTGAGCGTTGCCGTTATTTCTGTAGTGAGCGTTGCCGTTATTTCTGTAGTAAGCGTTACCGTTGTTTTTCTAAGTTGCAGCAATTATCTCTTTTGTCAATACAGAAAAGCATTATTGACGGCCGTACATTTTAAAACTTTCTCTCGCGTTCCATATTGCTTGCCTTCGTTGAAGTCGGCATTAAGTTAATATGAAAGGGTTGCTAGCTGAGCCCAAAGGACGTAAATAGGTTGAAAACGAACGATCATGTTCACTAACAGCTAACATCTTTATCTTACAGTACAACAACAAAAACAGGAGATACTGCATGTTGACTGCATTAACTATATATTCTTGCCACAATATACTGGCTATATCGGAATCTTTCTATGTATAATAATCTTTATAAATGAACATGAAATTATTTAGGGGGCTTTGGAATATTTTGGGGGCGAAGCCCCCTAGTAAGCCTAATGACGCCCCTGGTCGCCGCCCTTCCCTCTCTGCCCCTCCCAGAGTGGCGCATTTTGCGGTTTATTTTTGTTTATTTACTGTTTTGAAAACATTCTATTCTATATGGTAGGGATTTTACGTGTATGGTTAATACTGTTTAAGACTTGAAAGGAAAATTTAAATTTCTGTAAACTTAGATGTAGAAATCAATTCACGTTTTCGGTCGTAATTTGTCCTGTGATGAAAGCTCATTAGTCTCTTATCTACGACCGCTGAAGACTGGAGGGACAGCAGACGTTTCTGGCACAGCGAACGTGATCAATCCGACCTCCACCACCTGGTACAAGGGGGATCAACAGGCACTGCTCGTCACTCTCACCTTCCCACGTGAGACCAGACTATTATGTGGACATTCCACTATTATCTGGGTATAATAACATGCTGCGTGGTGCCTTATCCCGATGGAGTTTTTTTTAAATTGAAGTAAAAATGTTTAATTATATTAAAATCTGACGCTCTTGTAAGCGTTTTAATCGAAAATTTCAAGTCCAAACGATTCCCAATTAATTATACTGCGAATAAATCATTTCCATCATATGCATAGTAAATTAATCTGTAACTTTTTCTGCTTTAATTAAGCAAAAAGGAAAATTAGTAATCTCGCAGGTAAAATAAAATAACCTGTGATAATAACCACCTACCAATAAAATTCCCTGTGATTAAAGCTGTTCTATGTACCCAACAATCACGAGGTGATGGCCCGCCACTCTGATCGAGTTATTTGACTAACAAAACGTTTGATCAAACTAACCTACACACAATTGTTTCATGTGCTGGAGCAGCGGGGGGCAAGGCTTACTCCAACATGACCATCGAGACATCAGGCGACTTCGACGTTACGGCATTTGGAGCACAAATCTGCAAAGTGGAAATCTTGCGTTCAGGACTTGGAGTGCCCACACTTGGAGGCCGAATGGACCTTTTAAACAATGACGTTACCTTCGACAAAATGTGAATACTCCCATGATATAAACCTATAAAGTATAAACCTATAAACCAAGGATTGAATACAGAAGCATCATTGCAGCTATATATCTGAGCTTGCTTGGTTAGCCATGGAGTTATGTTGCCGCGCGCTCTGTGCAAAGTTGCTTCAGCTCGTTGCCTCAAAGTTGCCGCGCTGCCTCATCTCATTGCCTCAAAGTTACTTCAGCTCAGCAATTATCAAATTATCCCTCTTTTACCGGACCAGTTCTGCCTCCTCACTCTACAACGACGGAGGCAAGATGTTGGTTGGTGCCATCGCAGGGGTGAACCGCGGAACTGCGGCCGCTGCTGGGGACAACGACGTCGTCCTCAGGATGACTTACTTCCTCCCCAAGAACCAAACTACCATCACAAGTTTGTGCCAAAATATATACAACGCGCGGTCGCATCATCGATTTAAAATGAATTTATAAAGCAATTTGAGTTGAAGAGCTTGCTTAGAATAAATAAGTAAAAATATCAAAATACAACCGTTGAGAATAAAATTGCTGGTGCTACGATTGTGAATTCTCTATTTATATTATGATGAAATGTGAACGAGCGCATTTAAGTAGAATTTGATATTGCGCTCCTGGACCGTCATCATGCTATTAAATTCAAACCCTCAGAACCAAAAATTCAATAATCTGCCGTGAGCGTTCAGGAGTCTGCACTCAAAGAGATAAGCGCTCTAGTTAATTTTCACCTAGGGGTTACACTGTTTAGGCATCTGATGAAGTCAAAATTTTCGCAGGTTTGACTTATAACATGAGTATGGGGATCCAGCTGGACACAGACCTCATATGGACGGGCTGGAGTGGCTTCACGACAAGCGCAGCGGCCCCAACGGTGGCGGCAACAATCATTTCGCGAATGATTCCTCCTGATACGACGACTTATGAAGTCGGTCGACCCATCCTAGTCAAGGTGCGTTGCTTTTCGCTTTGAATTCGCTGCATTTCAATTCACATTCAATTTTAAGCAATTAATATGGTTAGCCAAATAACATAGTAAAATTTCACCTGCTGATCAGTTCATTCTGTAATATCAATTTAAATTTACTAATTTCATTCATTTTCGATTCAATGTATCCAAAAACTTTCGGAATATATTTCTAATGTACTTTAATTCGACAAACTTTTTTGTCTTCATCGCCGGAAATAGTCCGCTTAATTTAACTTAACTCTAAACTATAAATTTTGATACCCTAGATATACCCTTAGATCAAGATATTCCTGGAATTAGGTGAAGTAAAATGGCGCGGTTACTCTTGGTAGTTGAACACCGAGTAAATAGCCTTCGAGTTATCTAGTTAGGCTCAATGCATATGATCTTATGCCAAAAATCCATCTAACTTAGACTATTCTAACTTACAGCGTCCAATCTCATTTTTTAAATAGTTCCAGCGATGGTTCTCCGTTCAACCTTCCTTTGAACAGAGGAAAGAATCTATTTATTTCTTAACGAAAGATGTACAATTTTTCCTATGTCGATAAGATGCGTGACGCATAACTCTCTGCAATATCCCACCACTCTCAGTTCGTCATGAAGATGCCCCAAGGCAGCGTAGACAAGATCTCGCTCGTCGTACGCACTGCCAGTGGTGGAGTCACGGTGCTCTCCCTCTGCCGCATTGTCATCCTGGCCATAGGTAAGATGAAGCAATCTCGTCCTCAAACATTCTTCTCTCAAAGGCTTGAACATCATGACTATCTGAATTTAGGGCAAAACTACTATTATTTCATTTGTGTCTGAGTACACTGTAGCCTTTAAGTCACTGGAGTGCCGGATGCCTCGATAAACACCCTATGAACCTGGACGAAATAAAATAATTTAAATGAGCTTGCTTTTGAGCTACTTTGTCAGGAATAGCAGTGCTGCGTTAAAATCTCTAACAATAAGCATATAAATACCTTGGAGGAAAATCAAGAAGGCATTTTATTAATACTACTACACAAAGTCGTTTATATCAAATTTAATCATAGGAAAAGGTTATATAAATCAATCATCACACTGATGAAATTAACGATAATAAAATTAGCTATTAATATTGACAAATGTTTTGGTAAATTGACCCCGTACAGGGAGCAGCTATCCGTGCCTGGACCCTGACCCGTACGGTAAATCAATCATCACACTGATGAAATTGATGATAATGAAATCAGCTAGTAATCTTCAATGAGGTTTCAGTACATTGACCCCGTACAGGAAGCAGCTATCCGTGCCTGGACCCTGACCCGTACGGTAAAGAGCTCACCAATTTTGCTCAATTATAAATTATCAATGAGCCGATCCTTTCCCAAGTAAAATTAGCTATTAATCTTTAAAGATGTTTTGGTACATTGACCCCGTACAGGAAGCAGTTATCCGTGCCTGGACCCTGACCCGTACGGTAAAGAGCTCACCAACTTTGCTCAGCCGAACACAATCATCCACGACCCTGTCACCTGGGGACTCAAAGCCACCGTAGATTTCGGAGTGCTTCGCAACGTTGGTCAGTTCCGCTTAAGATCTGTGATAATCAGTCTATTTAATTTGAAGTTATCTCCTCATTCATCAAATAAGATGTACATTTGATGAATAATAGTTTATAATTTATTTAAATAATAGATGGTGGTTCCAAGCAGGTAATTTGTTCGATGTCGAAGCTAATTATTCTTAATTAAATGAAATGTAATTATCAGCCAGCTTTGAACTGTGTCACCTAATCGTAATTATTCTTTTTTTTTCTTTCGTCACCTTACATGCAGGCTACCAAGCGTTCTACGCTAGCGAGTTAGCCGACAGTGATGCCATCGTGGTAGGTGTGTTGGTCAAAGGGTTGGTCGTAGGAACTGATAATGTGACTATCGACCGAATCANCTGTCTCTTATACACATCTAGATGTGTATAAGAGACAGCCAGAACCTGTTGGCTTAGCAAGTGCTCCCTAGCGAATCGAAGTAGTTGTGTTGCCTGGTTTCTAGTTTGATTTCTGCGCCGTTCTGCACAGTCCAAGTTTGGCCATCGTATGTGTGGTAGGTTAAAATCTCCCGCGACCACAATATTTGCGGAAGGTTCACCTAAGTTGGTCACCTCTGTTTCTATTCCATCGAGAGTTTCATTGAATTTTTCAGGCGGGAAACCACAATACCTTAAAGGAAAACCCAGAAGGCATTTTTGTTAACACTACTACACAAATTTAATCATAGGAAAAGGTTATATAAATCAATCATCACACTGATAAAATTAACGATAATAAAATTAGCTATTAATCTTTAGAGATGTTTTGGTACTTTGACCCCGTACAGGGAGCAGCTATGTATCCGTGCCTGGACCCTGCGCCGTACGGTAAATCAATCATCACACTGATGAAATTAATGATAATAAAATTAGCTATTAATCTTTAAAGATGTTTTGGTACATTGACGCCGTACAGGGAGCAGCTATCCGTGCCTGGACCCTGACCCGTACGGTAAAGAGCTCACCAACTTTGCTCAGCCGAACACAATCATCCACGACCCTGTCACCTGGGGACTCAAAGCCACCGTCGATTTCGGAGTACTACGCAACGTCGGTCAGTTCAGCTTAAGCAGTTATGCAAATATATCCGTGCCTGGACCCTGACCCGTACGGTAAAGAGCTCACCAACTTTGCTCAGCCGAACACAATCGTCCACGACCCTGTCACCTGGGGACTCAAAGCCACCGTCGATTTCGGAGTCCTTCGCAACGTCGGTCAGTTCAGCTTAAGCAGTTATGCAAATCAGACTCCTAGTTCAAAATACAGTATATTGTCTTCACAACAGAACTGAATTTGTCTTAAAATGAATTTCATATGGAGCACCGCATTGACTGAAAAATGAATGTATAATGAATGCCCTTTCCAAAAGTTCCAGTTAGCTCTGCACAAGTATGTGTACTCGGTAGTTGGACATATTTTTTTTTGTATTTTGGATGAGTGAAATTCTTACCTTTACGTTGCATCACCAGATTACACAGCCAAAGTTAACTATTCTTGCGTCACCTGACACGCAGGCTACCAAACATTCTACGCTGACGAGATTGCGGACAGTGATGCCATCGTGGTGGGTGTGTTGGTCAAAGGATTGGCCGTCGGAAATGATAATGTTACCATCGACCAAACCAGCATCGGTGGGACGAAATCGTTCACCACTAATCTGGCCATCTCTGCCCCTTTAACTCCTGTAAGTTTGCTAGCCTTCTTATAAAATTTTAACAATTGATATTCATCATTAAAATTAAAATGATAGATTGCGGCCAGTGAACCAGTAGTCACGATACTATATGCATTTGTTAGTGCTGGATTGGATGTTAGGGTATCCGAAATCACCAGCCAAAACCAACATGAGTATGAAAATGTACAATATATCGTTAACTGTCATGGAATTTAATCGTTATTTGATTATGAAAATAAGTCACATAGAAGTATAAAAACTGAAATCATAAAAATTTACTAGTAAATAATATTCTCTACGATACAAGATTGTTTGCAATAACAGCCTAGTATTCTTTTCGTTAGATTTTATTTTCCCTTTATTCCCCTTCTCATGATTATTTGTCTTCACTACTCGACAGGCGAACACCTTGACCGAGGCCAACTGGGTGCCTTTGGACGGAACAGCCGTCGCCTACGCTGGCGTAATGAAAATCATCGACCTGGTCTTGGATGTGCCTGTTGGGTATCGACAGCCTCTCATTGTTAAAATCAAAAACGACAATTCACTCAACATGGAGCTGTGCTTCGCTGCTGTCGCTGCAGTGAGCCTTTCTTTCATTGTAGGAAATTTCGGGTGTTAGAAGCCTCGTGCGACATTAAATGCATTACTCTATCACAATTTACGGTCCTGTCAGCTTCCGGTATAGTGACGCTGTACCCACCGCGCAAATTAGCGGCTCAATGTTCGCGATTCGTTCTGTTTCCTCCAATTAAATGAGCGTCTCATTAGCATCCCGTCAATTGTCGGGCGAGCGTAGGGTGCGCTCATTTGGCACCTGATACCTTCCAAGTTCGAAACGGCCAAATCTGAACAGTGCGTTAAAAATTGCCCTTCCACCCTCCCTCCCTGTACTAAAGGGGGAAGGGTTTTGCTTATCGACAATTTGAGGTTTGACTACGATGTTTTCAGCGAACTTTACAATTTGGTCGATCAGATGATATTTTTTAATTTCCCATTTCCTCTTTTACAAACGGTGCGTCATATAAACAGTTCTAACATTTTTCAAATTATACCTCAATGCCTCATTAACGGAACTAACTGTTCAGGCTTTCTAGCGAATACGTAACTCGAAAAAATTGGCAGTCCTAACAGTTTCACATAATCTTAGTTTTATCACTAAACAGGTGGGAAAGAACGTGCCGTGTGTAATCCCCCATTTGATCGTCCCGGAGGTGGTAGTGAAGCCCGCATGGGAAGAACATACCCTGAACCTCCTGGAAACGTGTTACTACGATGTCGCCCCCGGTGACAAAAACGAGAGCACGGTGAGTGTTTGAAGAGCAACTGTTGGAAAACGTAATGGGCCTCTTAAAGCCCTCGATTACGCTCCTTAGCATCAGCTGTTGAATAAATCGCTCGTAAGAATATTTCGATGATTCTTCAAATATAATGCATTAGACTGTGGATATCAGAGGATATCTCTGTTTTATTTATTGAATGGTAATACGAAAACAAATTGCGTTTGATTTTATGGTTATATAATTTTAGGCATTTCAAAATCGTAGATGGTTTTCTGTAGCCATTTTAACTAATTGCGAATGACTGCCAAAGCTTTACATTCTATTTTAGTTTTTATTTCTTCTTCATCTTTCACCAGATAACGATCAGGGTGGGAGTGCAGTTTACAAAAATAGGTTCTTCGGGAACACTAACGGCTGAAATACTCGAAAACGCAACGCCCCTGACAACTTTGGGTCCACTTACGAAAGTTGTCACAAAATCCTCTTTAGAGTTCGACCCCAGCACCATCAACACAACCACTACAGGATTTGCAGTCCAGCTCGTTGATAACACGACAACAACTGTGTCTCCGGGTCAAAGTTTGTTCTATGGCTTGAATGTCATTATTCCTCCGGACACCATGGGAAAGCTTGAGGTGAGCTCATGACCGCAGTCTAGGAAATGATGCTCTGTTAAATCTCGATATTTTGAAATAATGTAGGTCTAGTATCTATACCGGCATCTATTGACATTCTTGATTTCCTTTGTTTAGTTTGCATGATGTTCAATAGAACGGGCATTACTCAGCCTGAGTCATTTTGACGCCAATTATTGTAAACTTTTTACGCCTTTACCTGATATAAGCCAATAGAAGTGAAGATTTTTCTCTAATTTTAATGTAATTTCCATGCTTCGCTGCTCAGAATACGCTTATTATAATTCCATTTTCAACACAAACAAATATCAATCTCGTTCTTCTTTCCTAATTCACGGGCAGCTCGGTGTCATGGCTCCTACGGACGGAGGACGAGCGTACGCTACCGTGCACAGCCTGCGCTGGGGCGCCAAGCAAGGCAAGAACATCGGCTGTATGCTCGACATGATCAACTACGACGTGAACTTGCTGCAGAACTCTTCGCTCTCCCAGCCAATGATACACACGTCTCAGACTGACACTTTGGTGGCTCAGCTCGGCTACATCACCAACACTGGTGAGATGTACTGACAAACTGACACTTTGGTGGCTCAGCTCGGCTACATCACCAACACTGGTGAGATGACAGAAAAATAATCCCTGTAGCAATTCGAACTCTCTAGCTTCGTACTAGAAGCCATCGTTAAACAAAATTCATGATTTATTATCCATTGTTACAATAGTTTTACTCTGATAGATAATAGATTGCGTTTTGTATTAATAACTTTTATTAATTCTTAAGGTTTGAGTTACATGCAAAACTTCCCCACTGAACCTACCGACAACATCCTGAGTGTTGAGGTGGAAATCATGATGGCCGACCACACCAATGCCACTGCCAACACCGTCATTCCGGTGTCCATTGCAGTCAAGGTGATATTCCTGGTCACACTTTTTACTATATATAGGTTTACTATTCTCTAAATTCTTATTCTATTTTGTCCCTAATTCTTCAGTTTAATTTATATCGGCAAGCAATATTACTCCAACAACTGGAACGATGGCTTTTCCCATCTTTAATCATTTCCAACATTTACTCAGAAAGTGACTTCCAATTAAAAAGTACAAAAACTTTCATGGTTTACTTCAATTTATTAGTAAATAATGCGTTAAAACTTTTGACGCTACCTGCATTTTAATTTACCTTTTAGTTATTCCGATTCGTGCGGTTAATTTCGGTTATATTGTCGTTTTCCAAACAATGCAGACTGAAGCTGCAACTCCAGGTTAGCGAACAGCTCAATGATTCTCATGGGATCTGATCAATACTTTTGATCAGTAATAAATGATCTGATCAATAATAAAATTGATTTTTTCAGTGTGCTGATCTGGTGTATTTCAATATTGCTCAAACACCGTATGCAAGTGTTCACTTACAATGCAAATAAATTTGAATTGAACAGTTAGGTCTGTGACTTTTTGGGAGATTTTTACTCCATTGCATGCTCCTATAAAATGTATTTTTCTTTTATTCAGTTTTTAATTGCATTACTTTTATACTTTATAAAGTTACAGTTAAAGTAATAAAATTAGTTCAATCAGAAATCGTTGAGAATCAGAGCTAGGGAATCTAAAGAACATTAAGCTAAGCCATCACTCAGGCAAAACTACTCCATAAAATGCCATAATTGGTAATTGTCATGCTAGTTTTTAGAGCAGCGTATGTTTTCTATTAATTAAGGAATGAATGCGGATACATTTGACGCCGTTGCATATAGAGAGAGGACAGCATTATAATGTGTGCTTGTTTAATGACTTGAGCTGATTTTACAGTAAAGGATGCGATTGAAAAAAGCATAACTTGTGACCGCCGCTGCGGACTATACATTTATTTTACGGAATGCATGCAGTTCGGTGATGTGATCTACGTGGTGACCAAGAACCTGCAAATAATCCGCTCAGCAGCTGACCTCATGGCACTCAGAACCTACGTGAACTTCACAGAGGTGCCGAGCTCAACGATCTACAGCCGAGCGTAAGAACTAGACATGTGACAATACTTTCAACCATATTCTCATGAACCTGTATTATATTTCATAAAAAATTTTACCTGATTACTAGATTATGCCATTGAATATATCATTTTACTACAGCGTGATTCATGAGAACTTCCTGTTTAGTATTTCCTGCCAAGCAGCCAAATTTTGAAGGAAAAGGCAATTCATTTGAAAGGCAAGGTAATGAAGTGTGTCCCGCCTATTCAGTTACCACTAAGAATTGGACAAGTGAGCAGCGTGCGTTTGCTGACGAGTCGTACTTTTCTGATTGTTTTGCAAAGTTCACTTCAGAACACTTCATCTCCTTGAAGGGTGACCTTCATTGGCCGGCCCGATCTCCAGATTCAGCTCCGTTACATTTTTTATTGGGTTATCTTAAATCAATTGTTTACAATGACTATCCAAAGACTTCAGACCCTCATTTTTAGAACAGCATACGCCAAGTAGTCGCCCACATACCGTCAATATGCTTCAGATAGTTGAACAGAACTTCAAAAATCAACTAACTGAATGCATTGACAATGAGGGCCGTCATCTGTCCAATGTTATCTTAAAAACTAAGTGATACAAAAATTCTGGTAATGTCTTCTTCAGTATAAATTATATTTTAGTGATCTTTATTATTTATTTTTTCAAATCAGGAAACTTCCGTGAATCACCTTGTGCAAGTGCCAATCTTTTGACTAAGTGTTTTAGCTTTTACGCTCGTCAATAAGTTGGTGTGAGATTTTATCTGTGCAATTATTAACTTAATGTTATTAGATTGTTTTACATCGCAAATTCACGAAAAATTCAAAAGCAAAAAAAAACTCCGCACAATTAACCATATCTCTATGGAAAACGTTTCGGAGTCCTGCTCCCACGTTAGTTCGAAAAATCTAGAACGCAGATACAATCTGAAGTTAATGCTGTCCAAATTAAAAACCAAATATTACGAACGAAAGACAAAGAAAGAAATTAAAATAAATAAAATCCGTAAAACCCATCTGTGAACAATTTCTAGTGAATAAGAGCTAAAGGCTGCATTTAAACTCGTGATCATTTTGAAAATAAACAATGATTTTAAAACACGCTGATCGGAAGCACCAGAACTAGAAGCTAAAGCCTGAAAGTCACTGTCGAAAACTGGAACGTTGCACTGTTCAGCTCTTCCACAGTTTTTTAGCGCATTTTCTCATTTATGGAAAAAATGCACTATTGTGCTCGCCATGTCCGTCTGTCTGTCTGTCCGTCTGTCCGTCCGTCTGTCCGTGACCTCAAGTTTTCGTCGACGAGAAAATGCGCTCTCTGTCACTCACTGCAGTAAGTACTGAATTATATATTTATTTAATATTTGGTTTTAATTTTGACTGAATCAACTTCAGATTGTATCTGTGTTCTAGATTTTTCGAAGTGACGTGAGAGCTGGACTCCAAAAGGTTTTCGATAGGGATACGATGAATTTATATGGAGCTTTCTTCGCATTTAAATTCCTATTAAATGACTAAGTGTTATTTCGAACATTCATATGAGCTTTAATTATGGAAATGAAAAACAGCCTTTAATTTTTTTATAAATAATCTCGGGCATATTTCGATTCCCTCTGCCTCTGTTATCAGGCAGTTAGAACCAACGCTTGCGTAGCGTCCTCTTAGGTCGCGATTAATGATTTCATTAAATTTCCAGAGCAAATCCCCAGCTGAAAATGACCTTCCGCGTGTCTCATGTGATGAACTCGTCGCGACAAGAATTGAACGGAGCAATTGTTCGGGTGCTGCTACCGAAGCCAGTCGAGTTCAACAATCTGACGGACACTTACAGTAGCAACATCACCGCAAACTTCACCAACAACCACTACCTGGACTTTGCTGTGAGTTCATCTTGCTACGTTGACAGGAATTTCGTCATTCCTTTACTCCCACTCATTTTTTACACTATTCGTTCTAATTTTTGTGTATACTTAGACCTTTCGTTGCGATCGGGGCATCGAACAGCTGTTTGCCCGTGGTTTCTATAGGGAGCGCAGCCGTGCAACACCAATTTTGTGCACCAATAAGCCCTGAATCGAACGCCTTGGATCTCTCCGGACATCCATCAATCAGCCGTGAACCACTCGGTTTTGTCCTCCTCTGCCCTTGCATAAAACCTACCGTGCACCACCAGACCGCGGATCGAATATGACTTCCCGTCATCGTTAAATTACGTAATTTTACGTTCACCGCATCGGAGGTTAGGTTTCAGATAGCATAGTTCTATTCCAAAATTTATCGTCCTTCAACGAGTGGCCGTTCGACCGAGGGCTGGTTCAACGCACGGCCTCGATATGATTGTCCAGAAGTGTTGAAGGCTACGTTCCGGAAGGCAGGAATATTGATGGTCCACTACATCCAGGGCAGTGGTGGTCTTCGGCAGGCGACCCGTTTCTATATAACTACTAGTGCTTTAGCTGTGCGACAAGAATTAATTATATAATTTAAATTATTATCAGTTAAAGGTCCGCAACTTTATTCGAGTGGTATGTTAATTTCATGTTTGTGCACAGAACAATCGTTTTTTTTTTCAAGTTAAAAAAACTCTTTTTTTTACTTTCATTTAATATATTTTTTGTTTCTATCAAGAAAATTAAAAAGCGTACAATAAACGAACAATCTTTCTTAGATCTCGAACCTGTTCTTCACTGACTACCTGGAGATGAACGTGACGGTGAGCATCGACCCCTTCAATACAATGATCAAAGGACTGGGACTGTTAGATGCCGCTGCCTTGGTACGCATCGTATGTACCACGTTCGCGGACGCGGTGCCCAAGTACTGCGGCACCACTGCCGTACTCCCCTTCCAGATCGACGGCACAGGTAACGATAGTGGCAATGTGTTCAGCTATCTAGTTCAACTGGTAATAGAAATGGTTTTAAAATCCTTGATTGTTTGCCCAACTCATGCACTTTTGTCACTAATCCTTGGAGGCACATAAACATTGATGGTAGGACAAAATATTCAGTTTAATCGTTCACTGCCTTTATTTTTTCTAGTCCTGCGACAAAAATATTACAATAGTCATAATAACCTACTTACAATAGTAGTACCTGTATACTTGTATGAATAAGCAATTTCCTCATATTTATTAGGTTTAGAATAATTTAGAAACAACATTATTTTACATTATTTTGGTGATTAAAACTCTAGATTAATTACAAATAACATTTCACAGCGCCTTGGCTTCTGTATCTAATGTGCATTTACATTTCAGCGTGCAAGCGTCGCAACAATAGTGCCACAAGGCACGATTTGAACACTCCTCTCTCTCTCTGAAAAGTTCCTATATCTCTGCTCATAATGTTGCGACGAACTTGTTGTGGATAGCTTGCCTCTCGCAACAGTTCCTTTATCTCTGCTCAGAATGTTCCAACGATCTTAACATGAATAGCTTGCCTCTCTCAGAAGTTCCTATATTTCAGCTTAGAATGTTCCGATGGATTTGTCATGAATAGCTTGCCTCTCTCAGTACAGTAGTTCCTATATCTCTGCTTAGAATGTTCCGACGAACTTGTCATGGAGAGCTTGTCTCTCTCAACAGTTCCTATATCTCTGCTCAGAATGTTCCGACGAACATGTCATTGATAGCTTGCCTCTCTCAACAGTTCCTATATCTCAGCTCAGAATGTTCCGACGAACATGTCATTGATAGCTTGCCTCTCTCAACAGTTCCTATATCTCAGCTCAGAATGTTCCGACGATCTTGTCATGGATAGCTTACCTCTCCCAATAGTTCATATATCTCTGCTTATAATGTTCTGACGACATTGGCACGGATAGCTTGCCTCTCTCAACAGTTTCTATATCTCTGCTTAGAATGTTCTGACGATCTTGGCATGGATAGCTTCCTGGACTGCCAGTTTTCAGCCTCAACCGCCATCAGCGCAGCTACGGGTCCAGCGTATTCGAAAATTGCAGCAACTGGTGAGCATTACGTTAAAACATAGAACTCCCTCTTTCGTTTTTAAATGTACCCTCGTTTTTAAACGTGGAAATAAATATTTTACGTCTTTCAAACTAAATTTGTACCAGTTTAAGCATAAAATTTCCTTTATGATTAAATCCTTTCCTGTTAGTTAGCCGTGCCTCACTCATCTCCCACTTGAGAGAAATTTTCTGATCCGAGTTTCATCATGACATGATAGGTAGATAAGTAGTATGGATAGGCGTCTTAACAGCCCCAATGTATACGGAAGCTTCAAACACGTTAACAAAATTCGACAAACTTTTTATCACAATTTATTCGATTTTAAATTAAATTCAATTGTTACTGATTAAGCCAGGTCTTGTTTTGCAATGACAATTTTACAAAAAAAAAACATAATTTCAGGTTCAAACATTATCCCAGTAAGATAGTTAATATAGACACGCACTCGAATAGCCTCATCTTTATCCGGCACTGGGTGACAAACAAGCGCACTTACATATAAATCTCGAAAGAACAAAGTTTTATCGAAGTCAGTGTATTACACACGACACTTTCGTTAGAACAAGTTTTTTTCCAAGCGTGGTAAACCTAACGGTAATAGTTTGTTTTTTTCAGCGGTCCAGCGAATTTAGTTTCTGCCTATTGCAGGCAGGTTAATAATGGTATAAATTAATTACATGCATTTAGAGACACCAACAAGGCTAATTCTGCATTATTTTTCTTTGAAACCAATTTTCTACCGTCTATTGCAGGCTGGTCTCCGGCAGTGCGCTCTGGACCCGGTTGGGACCATCACATTACAATAGATTTCTTGAAGAAGACACGCGTCACGAGAATTACTTTCAGTTCGAGCTCTGTCAAAATTACGCAGTTCAAAGTCCAGTATTCATACAATGGAGCAACTTTCATCTCACCTTGCGACGTAAGTATCCCAATAAACTTTATACTTACATGGGCCAGCGGTACAAGCATAAGGCATCACCTTATTAAATTTTAATCGTGACATACCTGATGACATTAATCAACACTTCAGTGAGGTACAAGATTGAGCTGGTTTAATAAACATTAAACAGTCATGCAACGCTGCGTTACCTAAATTGTTGCGGTGAAACTATTATTTTAAGTTACTTCACTAACACTTTGCACTACAGACCGTGATATCGGTCACCACCGACGACACCCTCCTACCGCCAGCTTGTCGCTTTGAGGCTCGCTTCGGCCGCCTCATCATCGTCGACAGCGCGCCCAGCGATGCGGCCTTTGTTGTGAAGTGAGTCGTAAATGCTTTATTATTATTCAAGTCTTAGCTCTACTATTCGTCATTCAAAGTGACTTTCCTCTTCTATTAATAAATGGCTCTAAATCGAGAGCCGGTAAAATCCAAATGCATATTCGTTACGCAGTTGGGCACGGTTTTTTGTGGCTTACAGTTCTGCATCCTTCTTTCGGACAACCCTTATTTTTTTCGAACTTCGTCAGATTCAAATGGTACGGCTGCTCAACTGAAACTGTCAACGATACCTGCTCAGCTCTGCCGACCACCTATACAGACTCACCAGGCTGGCGCCAGATATCTCACGACAAAACAAATTCAGTTTTCTACTTCTGCGATTACAGCCCCACAAAGAAACGAACTGTCTGCTTCTCTTCTGCCGATGCCGGCGTCACTTGGAATGGTGAGTTCGAGAGTAGCCAAACTTTTGAGGCAAGCCATAGTATATCAGTACAAGTGAAAGTAAATATGGCATATTAGATTGTTAGGAATTTTCCTCTCGTATGTGTTCTTTTCCATGAATAATGCAGTTCGGCTGCCCTTAATGCAGCATTTTTGAATGCATCCAAGAATTGTATATTTTAAGGTTTGCTTGTCTCTTTCGCATAGCAATGCCGGCGTACATCGGTTCCCTTGTTGGACCGAGCGGTGGGCTGTTCTACGCGCGGGACGCCCAAGGCATAGCGACGGTCTCCAGCACCGACGGCGTCAACTGGCTGGTCACGGACGCCACCGTCGCCGCAGGGCTCACCGTCACGGCCAAGAGTGTTCCCGGCAACGCTAAGCTTTCCTTCACTGCCGTCACCGATGGGGACTTGACAGGTTTGTTCATTTTTGAAAGGTTTTCTTGAACGGGGTTGAACATTACATGCCGTCACCGATGGGGACTTGACAGGTTTGTTCATTTTTGACAGGTTTTTTAAACATTACAGTTTCCATCGTGCTGCCCATTTCAATAAATTTGTCGATGCGAGTCTAATAAACTGATTCCTCTGATTTGAAGCTCCTCGGTTGCTTCATTAGATATATTTCTCTATTTAATATATTATGTATGGATAATACTCAATCGCAAGTTAGATAATGCAATATAATGAACTTTGTGATGTATACCGCAAATTCGACTTATCTTAAAAACTTATTTGGATTCGTTGTAGAATATTTCTCAAAATTAGCATTCTCCCGAACGTAAAGGTCATATTTTACTGAAAAGATAATATTAACATATATCTAAGTTCATATTTTGTACATATTATACCATATGTTTGACAGCGGACTACACCGGCATCACGAAGGGCGGCAACTACGTCGTCAAATGGGAGAGCTGCTGCGCCTGAACATCCGCAGCTGCCGTTTCATCAGTGCCGGTCAAACCTACAATTGATAATTATTTCTAAACCATATCAATCTTATACCATGAATAAACGTTTACACTCTGCAGCAATATTCTCTGTTTAGTATTAAATCAGGAGCGAGCAAACAATTGATTTAAAATATTTCCTTATTTTATTATGGCAAATCAATATAGGGCGAACGTGGTTTTCAATCCTAATCGAAAATGTCATGCTACTGAGGCTAGCAGCTATAGTTGCATTGCAAGCACCCAATGATTATAAATCCTTTTATAATGATTTTATTCCATTTTAGCTCTGCGATTCAAAATAAAAACGAATTATTTCCAGGAGTCGAAAGCTCAACTTTCACTAACGAGTTATGAAGTTTTGAATTTGAAATAAAATATCCCACTGTGAGAAGCCGGAGATTTTCCGACTTGATTGGGTATTTAAAGAAATTATTTTTCTTTTTCTTACCAATTCACAAATATTGTTAAGCAGCGTCAGTAGCATCGATAAAGAAAACTCTAATTGGTTAGGGAAACTAGAGGTAACAATAATAATTTGTGTATAACCGCGTAATAAATATCGTATCATGTATGACTTATCAATACAATTTATTATTTCATTCTTAATTTTCACAATTTCTATGAATTTCTTCGTGTTATCCAGAATTATTCACTGCAATGCATCAAGAACTTTTGCATGAATTTCATGTTATACGCACGGCATTTAATTGTTCTTAATCTTTCATTACATCGGCGGCAACGATCATTGTCTGTAATTTCTATAAGTAATGTTGGACAGCTCGTCATATGCATCAAATTTGGCCCATAATGGTTCAAGTCCTGGTACTTTTTTGTTATACTTCAATTTGATCCTCCAAGTAATATGAAAGAACAAATTTTGTCTTGGTATAAACTATAAATTATGTGTGATTTATTATAATATGAAATTTTATTGAGTCCTGGAACAAATAATTTAAGTGAAACTGTTTTTAGAGTTACGCATATCAATAGCATATAATGTATTGATCGTTGGCTCCTTGTGCACAAGTATTTTCTTTGCTAAAATGCGTTTAATATATCTTAACGCGATAATAATTTACATTCTTTCCAATAAATTATACCAACAGCATCTAGCATTCCTGCAGTTTGTAACCAACTTTCCTTAGCCTTCAAATTGAGTACCAAGGGAACTTAAAATGTTATAATTATTTAATGTGAATTACGATATTTTCAACATATTGGAAAACTTAATTCGAACAAATATGAGATCGCCTCGTATTGGCGCCTAATTATCGATAAAATTCTAGCCAGGTAAGAACGCCTCGCTGTACTTAAATGTCATGAGTTGGTTGCGTGGATTTTATGGATAAGTTGAAGCTGAGGAGGGACAATATTGACAGTGAATTGAATTAAAATAGTTCGGTTATCATTTGTTTTATGACGAATTACAATTCAAAATATAGCAAGGATATCAAACTTAACTTAGTGTAGGAAATTTTTTAATCCGATCACTCGAGTAACTCCGGTGACTCGAGTTACTCCGGTGACTAGAGTCCGGTGACTCGAGTTACGCCGGTGACTAGAGTCCGGTGACTCAAGTTCACCTTCACGAGTCCCAACATAAGTTTTGAAAGTTAACATGTTTAGGTTGCTCTTTCTGCACTCATGGATTCTCACATGCATAAAGACAGGCAACAAGAATAACTAACTATCTTGTAGTAACAAATAACTGCACTTAATTCTAAGCAAAAGGGAACTAAGCTCGACAGTAACACAGTGTAACTCGAGAAAAAAATTAGGTACATCGTAAGTTCTTTAATGACGCCACCGACATAACAGTTCTGCTACAATCTACATCATTAGCTCAGTTTCAATAGCTCAGGTGTGTAAGCGCTGAAGTATGAAAGCTCCTATTTCAGCACTAGCATGGCCAAACCACGCTAACCACTGAGCAAAGATAAGCGGTGTATTATCAACACTTCATCGGAACTGAAGACATTGATGGATTAAATCAAGATGCAGAGGAAATAAAGAAATACAATGAATGGCACGCACTCAATTAAATAGTTGCAATTGATAATTGAATGGATAGGAGGTTCTGAAACAAAAAAAAAAACGTGAAAGAAAAAATAAAACGAAGAATTGGTACTTGTCATGATTTATATCACTACATATACAATCACATACTATTCATATGTATCACAAACACGAATGAAATAGTTTGGCGAAATTATAACTCCAGCAGTGATGCTTGAATTACTCAATTACGAACAAATTTGAAAGTGATCCGATTCTTATGGTATCGGTGAACATGATTTTGATATAAAGAAAAATGCTATTAAAACCGAACGATGAAACATTGAACTATAATTGTATATCAATTTAAGAAGCAACTTTTTTAACTGATAAAAAATTTCTATTTAATTGCGGTGCCAAAATAACAATGCTCAAAGGGTGGCTACAAGCGCAGCAACGCAGAACGATGTAGGACTAAATTAAATGGACTCATAGTTTGGCGAAATTATAACTCCAGCAGTGATGCCTGAATTTCTCAATTACGAACAAATTTGAAAGCGATCTGATTCTTAAGGTCTCGCTGAACAGGATTTTACTCTTATTAAAATGCTATTGAAAACCGATCGATGAAACATTTAACTAAAATTTTTTATCGATTCAAGAAGCAACTTTTTTAACTGATAAAAAATTTCAATGAAATCGCGGTGCCAAAATAACAATGCGCAAAGGGTGGTTAGAGTCGCAGCTACGCAGAACGATGTAGGACTAAATTAAATGGACTCCTAAACGCTTACCCATCTTTCGCATCTCGAGTGATTCAGACTCCTCGTCATCCTCATCATTGTCACAAAAAGGCAAAAATACTAGACGTAAAATCAAACAAGACGCATTGTGGAGAATATAGTCTTTTTATATGAAGTCTGCTAATTATATGAAACAACAGAGCGGTTTAGCTATCCAAAACCCAAGTATTTCAGAACAATTGCGGCCATGACAGCTTTGTAAATAATTTGTTTAGAAAGAATGAATGAGACTTCCGAGGATCCTGTCATGAGGTGAGCATGGAGGATTGTTCTAGAGGAGCGGTGATTGTAAGCCATGAGCCATCATCAGACGGCCACCGTGTGATCCATGCACCACGAGACATGGAGGATTGTTCAAGAGGAGCGGTGATTGTAAGCCATGAGCCATCATCAGACGGCCACCGGGTGTTCCATGCACCACGAGACATGCAGGATTGTTCTAGAGGAGCGGTGATTGTAAGCCATGAGCCATCATCAGACGGCCACCGTGAAATCCATGCACCACGAGACATGGAGGATTGTTCTAGAGGAGCCGTGATTGTAAGCCATGAGCAATTATCCCTCGACCACCGTGTAATCCTTCTACAACACAAATGATGGGGCGCTGTATGGTGCTCGCCGTATAGGACTGCAGCAGCGTTGGGAAAGATGCTCGGACACATCAATACGAGACCATTCATATAATATTAACTTATCTTCAACCGGATACAAAATTACTTAGAAAAAAAATTAATTTTAGAACACAAGGCAGTCACCGAAAAACACCGCCTGAGACTTCAATGCTATACACAAGTCGCAGTAGAATGTCGGTATCGGATTGAATTTTTTAGTTCGGAATGGAAAATTCATTATATTGTTGATCAGAGGTTATATAAAGTACTCGTGTTATAATTCCGGCATGGTTTAAAGTCATTGCAATTTTCCTGTTTACAGTATCAAAAATTTCGTCTGGAATAGCAATAGTGGTTTTTTTAACATAAGGTTACAGCTAAATAAAATACTTAAAAATACTTTTTTAAAAAACACGTTCTTCTTGTGCTCCAAAAAGNTCCAGAAGGCAAGACCATTTCAATCAGCTGAGCAGCAAGCAGCTGAGCAGTGAGCAGTCAGCTGCAGCTCAGCCTTCCCTCCAGAAGGCAAGACCATTTCAATCAGCTGAGCAGCAAGCAGCTGAGCAGTGAGCAGTCAGCTGCAGCTCAGCCTTCCCTCCAGAAGGCAAGACCATTTCAATCAGCTGAGCAGCAAGCAGCTGAGCAGTGAGCAGTCAGCTGCAGCTCAGCCTTCCCTCCAGAAGGCAAGACCATTTCAATCAGCTGAGCAGCAAGCAGCTGAGCAGTGAGCAGTCAGCTGCAGCTCAGCCTTCCCTCCAGAAGGCAAGACCATTTCAATCAGCTGAGCAGCAAGCAGCTGAGCAGTGAGCAGTCAGCTGCAGCTCAGCCTTCCCTCCAGAAGGCAAGACCATTTCAATCAGCTGAGCAGCAAGCAGCTGAGCAGTGAGCAGTCAGCTGCAGCTCAGCCTTCCCTCCAGAAGGCAAGACCATTTCAATCAGCTGAGCAGCAAGCAGCTGAGCAGTGAGCAGTCAGCTGCAGCTCAGCCTTCCCTCCAGAAGGCAAGACCATTTCAATCAGCTGAGCAGCAAGCAGCTGAGCAGTGAGCAGTCAGCTGCAGCTCAGCCTTCCCTCCAGAAGGCAAGACCATTTCAATCAGCTGAGCAGCAAGCAGCTGAGCAGTGAGCAGTCAGCTGCAGCTCAGCCTTCCCTCCAGAAGGCAAGCCTATTTCAATCAGCTGAGCAGCAAGCAGCTGAGCAGTGAGCAGTCAGCTGCAGCTCAGTCTTCCCTCCAGAAGGCAAGAGCAGGAAAGTCATGCAGCGAGTTGTCACTGAGACGCGCCAGCGTCAGTACGCTGCCTCTCGTGCTGGTAGCAGCTCCAGTCAAAATGTCTTGGGTGGTGAGCCAGAAAAACAAAATTATTTTGTATCAATGGCAATAAAACTGCCAATAAACTCCCTCAATATTGACTCTGCGTGAACTTAATAAAGTATGAAACACACAGTAAAAGTTATGAAACACAAGTGAAATTAACAGTTTCACACATTAATCTCCATAAGATTTGAATCAGTCTATAGAAGCACTCGTGTCAACTACATAATATCTGTGTGAAACGCAAGGGAAACGTTGAGATGTGTCGAGTCATTTGCAAGTTCATTAATGAAACCGATAAACTTAGTGAAAAATCAGGAAATGTCGTATAAATAAGATTGATTATTTTTTGGAGAAGAGTTATACATGAAAACTTTGAGATCGCTAAGTGTTCATGTTATAGTTTTATATATTAACAACTGTGTCTCATTATAAGGTTCAATATTCAGTCTCTCACGTATCCATTTTAGACGCATCTTTCTCATATTATTGGGATGATTGTCTCACCGTATGTGGATGATGTCTCGCCTCACATGGATGATTGTCTAAATTTATTGGCATGATTGTCTCCTCTTACAGGGATGATTGTCTCATTTTATTGGGAAGATTGTCTCACCTTATATGGATGATTGTCTCCCCTTATACTTATAGGGATGATTGTTTCCCTTATACGGATGATTGTCTCCCCTTATTGGGATTATTGTCTCCCCTTATAGGGATGATTGTCTCCCCTTATAGGGATGATTGTCTCCGTTATATGGATGATTGTCTTCCCTTATAGGGATGATTGTCTCTCCTTATAGGGATGATTGTCTCACCTTATATGGATTATTGTTTCACCTCATAGGGATTTGAAATGAGATGAATAGCTTGACTCTGTAGCAAGAAGTGGTGATTTCGGCGTCAATTGAAATGAAGTTCCTTTTATTGCCGTTAGATCTGTGCTGAAGGACAGAGAAAATTGTTGATGCAGGAATTAAGCAAAAATGCCAAGTTTTATTATTAAGCACATAGAAGAATTGATAGAGACAAGACATATTGGTCGCCTGAGAACCGAGTCCCGTTCCCGGTTCATCTGGTCCAATGCGGTTCACTACATTCCACTCTTTGTATTGCATTAACAAGAAAAATATTCAAGATGCCGATGTAGAACCAGAAATCAGGAATCAATGGATTTATTCTTGCAATTTTTTATCTTGTTGAATTGATATTATAGCTACACGAGCTCATATAAATTTTGATACTTTTAAGTGCGTTAGTGTGTATTTCTACAAATGTTATGCAAGCATATGCAGTTACTGTTATCGACTTGACTTCCTCAACAGAACTGTTATCTTAGCAATCATGGTAAATAAAATTTGAAGTACTTGCTTTTGTGACGGTATCAAATTTGAAATCCAAAACTTAAAGCGTAAATGAGACGTGCGAAATTAGTCGTCATTATGTTCAAAAGACTTGATGTGCTTCTGCTCGTTTCAGCGACACTAGGTAAGTAATATTGTACGTTGGTTTTGCTTAAAACTAACGAATAATTCAGTTCCGATTCCCAAAAAAATCTGTAAAATTTGGTTGAATAATAAACGAGGAGTTTTCCATTGAAAATGAGATCAGATGAAGCAAACATTTGACTTGCCATAAGCAATGAATCAAGTGTGCAATTATTAGAATACGGGAAAAAATTTCTCAATCATGAATTATTTTTTGGCTTAACCTTACTCAACAAATTTTGTACCATAGTGTTATTGCAATCAACTATGAATTTTTGGAAGAATTACCGGCACAAATCTCCTAAGATATTACTCCAGTAGACAGATGGGCTTGAGCTCAAGCCTGTCATGCACTTACCTGCTTTGATATTAAAGCTTATTCTATTTCTGTGTCTTCGTTCCTACGACAACCCATCGACCCAAAATATTCTCGATTTCGTTTGCGTGATGTCGTTTGCGTGATGAGCAGTACAAACTTGTTAGGTAGTTCCGCTTTGTTGGTGCGTGTTTACTGAACGAAGTCTTAATTAAAAATCGTGATCGTTGGTCCAGCAGCTCGAAGTACATGATTGTTTGCCAACTGGAAGGTATTTTGTGATGCATTTACATGGTCGTCTTGATTGGCTGCATGGCATGTTCTCTCCAACTCTAGATTGCTGGGCATGAATTTGTAACAAGGTCCTGGATATTTTCCGAGGTCTACAACTTGATTTATTATATCTCGAAAGTACTCATTATTTGTAAATGAAACGGAATGATTACAGAGGTGGACGAGTTTACTTTAATGAACTTTGGGCCACCTAGATACAAGGCAATAATTAACTGTGTTTAAAACTAATTTGTAGAACTTTTTATTTTCAAATACGATCGCAATTTATATCGTGTGATCGACCATGAGTGTGTTCTCTGTTCAATGTAGACTTGGCAATCAACAAGAAGACTATTATTTAATTACGAAAAAAAATATATTGTTTCTATTTCAGTTGCAGCAAAAGACTGTTATCACAAGCCACCAAACTGCAAAGATGACTCGTGCTTAATGTGAGTATTACTGCATTCTCATCAAGATTAGGCAGGATTAGCAAAAACAGCCCTGAGCTATTCGTCCTGAATCTAAATCCATGAAATACCTTCTAATAAATAAACATACATTTTTAGTGCAATGTGATTTCAATAAAAAATTTGGCGGAAGTTTCTATCAGTTTAGCGGAAATTGAAGAAAAATAACTATCCGCATAACGATTCCCATCGATGCAGTTGAGGTGCAAGACTGTCTGCACAATTAAGGACATAACCCGGTCAGCTAAACAAATTCAACGACATACTCATGCCGTTCTTTGGTCACTTATTCTACCCGATCGTGAATAAAATGACCTTTCGATGGTCGGATTATTCATAAAACCGGGAATTAAAATCGTTAGGGTTAGGTTGGGGATGGAATCAAATTCTTAATCTGATGGAATCGGACTAAGATTAGATGCTTAATCATCCGAGTATTAGGTGAAGACAGCCAAGTTTTTTTTCTTCGCGAGTGAAGCTTGACCTGGCCTAAACCAAACCCAAAAAGCATTTAATAATAGATTTTAACCCCAATTCTAACCCTAGCCCTAACGTCCTAAACCTAACGACCAAATTAAATGGGTCTTCACTTCTAAGTGAGTAATAAGAATGGCAAACAATGATTTTAACATACCTTTTTACACGCTTTAAATTCGAATCAATAATTATATAGTAACTAAGGATTTTCAATAGGCCTTGTTGAATACTATGAAAAAAATGCTGTGGATTTTTTTATGCACTGCCTGCCAGTGTTTGAAAATTAGCTGAATCGTTTCTACGTGATTTTATTGCGCTTTGTAACGCCGTTAAAAAAAACAAACGATCAATTCATTAAGTATAGGTGATACGGGGAACGACACGATTCTCGTCCCGCTGCCATTGCTGGCATCTTATTTGCAGTTGCGTATCTTTCAGCAGTCGCGCATTCCTCACAGTATTTTTACAAGTTATGCATACGAAAGTTATTGACAAATTCAATTTATCGTGCGATCGAATAGTGATACATTTTGAGTTTGTTCTTAAATAATTTTTATTGCTCCCGACTGGTGGACGTGGCAGTGTGGCGAGCACTATGCATTAATTCCGTCTGCTGTCGCCTGCAGCTCATGGCAGTGCTGGGGAGCATACGGCATCATATATGCTTATTTTCTGCCACTAATTACTTATAAGCTTGAACATATTTATTTTATACTTGTTTTTGATAAGCTACATTTACTGATGTAAGTGCATTAATTCCGTCTGCTGTCGCCTGCAGGACATGGCAGTGTGGGGAGCATACGGCAGTGATTCCTATATACCTACATTCCTCTTCCTATACCTCTTCCTATACCTCTTCCTATACTTCTTCCTCACGACATTTAATTCCTATATACCTACATTAATTCCGTTTTAATTAATCCACACTGCAGCACATGGCAGTGTGGGGAGCACTCGCAGTGCGGCGCGCGTAGAGGCTGCGTCTGCCTGCCCTGCTACACCGGCGACACCTGCGACGAGTACGGTTAGTTTACGGTATACTTTGTTAAAGATATTATTTATGTTTACACTTCTAGTAAATTAATGGAAGTGTAGGTAGATAAAAGTGTAGGTAGATAGTAGTGTAGGTAAATAGAAGTGTAGGAAAAGACAAGTTTAGATAAATAGAAGTGTAGGTAAAGAGAAGTGTAGGTAAATAGAAGTGCACGTAAATAGAAGTGAAGGTGAATGGAAGTGTAGGTAACTAGAAATGTAGGCACTAGCTCCGTTCGGGAAACATTCGAGATGCAGCGCTAACTAACTAATTTGTATTCGATTAATGACAGGTTAAAGGAACCTCCGCAAACAGGGTGCACTGAAGACAAGGACACCGGGTGGCGACCAGTAGTCCTGTTAACTCCTTCAATCGATTCCTTTATTGTCATTTTAATATTACTAGAGATTTACAATACTAACAAACTATTTGTATTTAAAGTTGGAAGTGAAAAATTTTAATCATTATTGTTATTTTCTTTGCTTTCAGTGGACCGCTTCCCAATTACGTTGGAAAAAGAGCACGATGGAATAAAAATCTCAGCTGACCGTTCAGGTGTGTATGAAATCTTGTCTTGAAATCTTGGATGTCGACCAAACCATCAAAATGTTGGAATTCCTGGTTCATTCGATCTTATTTGCAACTGACAGGTCGAATCCTGTTTATTTTCGTCACGTGAATTTTTATGTCAAGGTTTTAACTTAAAATACTTCAATACGCATGCTTCGAATAATTTGTTTGACTTTTCGAACTGCGGTGTGGCCATTCTATCATAAAACAAGTGTTAAAATGCTTAACGAGAAGACATTCGACCAGGAAATTCATTATTCATAACGACATCAGAGTTCGTATCAAGTTCTGATTAGTTTCATCCAAGGAGCGACCTCTCAGTATGAGTATTGATTTGTCAAATCAAATTTAGCTCTTTGCCCACGACCTAACACTCTCCCCACACATTTCTACACTATACACACACGCTTATAAACAACACATATTTATAAATTACATATACATTAATACACTACCTAGACGTTTACACATTACCCGCACATTTGCGCATTACACGCTCGTTTATACACTACACCCACATTTATTTGATTACCAATGACCATGTGCAGCAATCATTTGCATTTTGACCCTGAGCACTTAACAGCAGCAGTCTGTCATATCTAACAGTGCCGACTTTACAGATATCATAGTCTTCTCCTTTGTAGAGTGACAATTCAATTCTTATATTCATTTCATGGTGGGCACGAAAAATTGGGTCATGAAATATTTACCTGTTCATTTGAACATATTTCACTTTGTTTTAGATTAAACATTCATTCTGCTGTATGATAACTTTTGTACCAATAATTGTTGAATAAATTCTTCTTCAGCGGTTGAGTAAAGATCTCAAATATCACGTCGTATGTGATTATAGAATCCACTACTGCATCGACCAGGGGCCATACTTTCAAAAAAAATTAAGAGATCGTAAGTTCATCAGCCAGTCATTGACGGCCTTTCTATAAAAAAGCACTTAACAGCAGCAGTCTGTCATATCTAACAGTGCCGACTTTACAGTTATCATAGTCTTCTCCTTTGTAGATTGACAATTCAATTCTTATATTCATTTCATGGTGAGCACGAAAAATTGGGTCATGAAATATTTACCTGTTCATTTGAACATATTTCACTTTGTTTTAGATTAAACATTCAGTCTGCTGTATGATAACTTTTTTACCAATAATTGTTAAATAAATCCTTCTTCAGCGGTCGAGTAAAGATCTTAAATACCACGTTGTATGTGACTATTGAATCCACTACTGCATCTACCAGGTAAACAAAATGCGACGTAAAACATACTTTTGGAACGTTGCTCTACAAGGCCTTTCTATCCGCATGCGCATAAACTGACATAGCGCGCGTGTTGAGGGTTGCTTAGCACCGTCCGGGTGAACCGTCGTAAGGGAATGTTTATTTATTTTCACAGCTCAATTGAACTGCCGGCGCCATCATCAACACCAGATCACTCCTAAATGCAAATTGGTCCTCAAAGTTTGTTGAAGAGCGATTGAGTTTAGCGTATCGAAAATCGCTGATCAATGTTATTGATGATTTGAAATAATTCTCCTTCCATTTTGAAATTTAATATATATTATGATCTGAAGTTAATGTGATTACGAGAAATTTTGTGTAGGGAAGACTAAGTAACAGAAAAAAATAAATGTAGTTAAAAGTTCAGAACTTTCATGGTTTTGATGCAATTGCCGTTGATTATGAGTTGAACCAAGAATTTATTCATAATCGCAGTAGCTAATTGATTGTTCAGCACATTTGGCATCTAATTCTCTGCTCCACGGCAGGTTTGGTGTACCAAGTGAACGCAACGGACGACGACCAAACGATCAGCTGCACGAATATCGTGCGCACAAATCTGTTCGCCGAGTGCCCGTGCGGAGCAATAGAGTACGGGCCTCTGAAGTTGATGCGCCCGTTCTCATCTGCCGATGAAAACCCGTTCAAAATGGACCCAGTGACGGGCGACGTCCTGATCAAAGACTCGGCCCTGCTGGAGCCCGGAGAAACGTACTACCTACAGCTGCAAATCCAGCGTGCGTCCTGATGATTTGTTTGCATCAAATTCTTATTATTTTCGTTATAATATATCAATGATCGAGTATTTTTTTAACCTCTAGATAATCGTTATATATGAATTACTTTTTATTTTCATTAATTTGACGTGTTCAGCACACATATTTTTATTCAGACTTCAGTAGTTAAATGCACCCAATATGCTGCTATGAATTCAGACCAGTCATTTCCCTTAAGATTGAAAAAATATCTTCTGATGTGAATAATATTGATTGTCCAACAAAAAAATTGTTAATGCATATCATNCAGTGTCGGGCATCACGCCCTTCGCGCTCTGCAACTTACAAATTACGGCGTTCGGCTCCCTGATCACGAGTGGCACGGGCGGCGCTCTTACAGCGGCATCTTTCACACCCGACATCAAGGAGAATGCTTTCCTCTCTGGAGTGGTCAGACTCATTCATAAACTACTCATTTGTTAAATTAAATTGACGTTAAACTTTTCCTTAAAATAGCATACGAGTTGTTTCAACTTGTTTCGCACTAAAATTTCACCGTTTGACATTTTGAGTCAATGATTTTGCATTTAATTCGGGAAGAACAGCATGACATAAATTTTATCTCCTTATTCAATTTGGATCCGCCATTGCCTTACCATCGTTCCAGAACGATCGAGCAATCATCGACTTCGGCAGCCTGATGAACTCCGCGGCCGTCAACAGCGCTGGACCCTTCACTGACAGCACCATCGAGATCAATTTTGACGCGTCCCTGGTCTCAAACCCTGCCTACACCAACACTGCAGCCAATGTCACCGCCGGAGCAACGTACGCTAACGGGACCGTGTGGCTCGGGACGATGTCCTACAACTACGATATGAGTGCGGTGAGTGCAACATCGTGGTTAAGTTGCAGTGCCTCCTCTCCTAATCTGACGACATTAAATTCGCTAGAGTTCAGTGCGCGGGTTAGACACGCTACCTCTCCATCCAACCCCGACTACATGAACGCTGCGAGGACTATGCGCTGTTCACGCATGCCATCTCTATTCACTTTATACGGCCGTTACGATCTTGCATTCCATGTTCAAGAGCGGAAATCGTATTGCATTATTTTTGTGCTTCAAAACTTTCTTTGGCATTACTTACGTTGAACAAGTCGAGGGAATGCTGCTGAATGTCCCCTGCTACTACACCACAGCGTCACGCCGTGAGTGTTCTACAAGCGGTGCAGTAATATCACCTGCTGCTACACCACAGCGTCACGCCGTGAGTGTCTACAAGCGGGGCAGTCGCAAGTCAAGGAGCTCGAGCTCCTTGACTTGTGCTAGTTGTTTATGGGACATGAATATTCTATTTTTAATCATGAATCAGTGAAATGTGGAGAAAATGTCGTTGCAGCTGCTTGAATGTCTTTTTTACAAACCCGTTGAAGGGATCCGGTTCATTGGCTCTCAACATGGCGCTGACAGTCGTGGGCACGGACCCGACCACGGCACTCCTACCCGGCCAGTCCATCAAGTACAAGCTCAGCATTATCATACCTAAACTCAGTAAGACCAACGAAATGTGTAG
>NW_025942686.1:0-581 GCF_000764305.2 Hyalella azteca
AGGATTTTTATTTATTTATACGTCAGAATAAACGTATTTATAAGTAAGGATTTATATTTATTTATTTATACGTCAGGATAAACGTCAGGATTTTTTTTTATTTATACGTCAGAATAAACGTATATATACGTAAGGATTTATATTTATTTATTTATACGTCAGGATAAACGTCAGGATTTTTATTTATTTATACGTCAGAATAAACGTATTTATACGTCAGGATTTATATTTATTTATTTATACGTCAGACATTTGTGTAGTTTGGCAGAAGCTGTTCTTTAATGCAGGTTTCATTGAAGACCAGAGAGTATTTCGTATTGACAATTTTCTTATCAAAAGCCTAATTCGCCGAATAAAGAAAAAACAATAAGAAAATTGTCAATAAGAAATACTCTCTGGTCTTCAATGAAACCTGCATTATACGTCAGAATAAACGTATTTATATGTCAGGATTTATATTTATTTATTTATACGTCGGAATAAACGTATTTATACGTCAGGATTTATATTTATTTATTTATACGTCAGGATTTATATTTATTTATTTATACGTCAGGATTTATATATATTTATTTATACGT
>NW_025942687.1:0-22532 GCF_000764305.2 Hyalella azteca
AGTGATGAAAATGGGTCAACAGTGATGAAAATGAGTCAACAGTGATGAAAATGAGTCAACAATAATGAAAATGAGTCAACAGTGATGAAAATGGGTCAACAGTGATGAAAATGAGTCAACAGTGATGAAAATAGGTCAATAGTGATGAAAATAGGTCAATAGTGATGAAAATGGGTCAATAGTGATGAAAAGGAGTCAACAATGATGGAAATGGGTCAAAAGTGATGAAAATGAGTCAACAGTGATGAAAATGGGTCAACCGTGATGAAAATGAGTCAACAGTGATGAAAATAGGTCAATAGTGATGAAAATAGGTCGATAGTGATGAAAATGGGTCAATAATGATGAAAATTGGTCAATGATGATGAAAATGAGTCAATAGTGATGAAAATGGGTCAATAGTGATGAAAATGAGTCAACAGTGATGGAAATGGGTCAAAAGTGATGAAAATGAGTCAACAGTGATGGAAATGGGTCAAAAGTGATGAAAATGAATCAACAGTGATGAAAATGGGTCAACAGTGATGAAAATGAGTCAACAGTGATAAAAATGGGTCAACAGTGAAAAAATGGGCCAACAGCGATGAAAAAGGGTCAATATTGACGTAAGCATAAATAGTGACGCAAATGGGCCAATCAAGGCGCATATGGGTCAATAGTGATGCTAGTGGGTCAATAATAATGCAAATGGGACATAGATGCAAACGTGTCAGTAGTGTCAATCAAGTATTGAAACGCTAGTCAATACTTGATACTTACTAATACTAATTAATACTTACTAATTGTTATCTTGGTTGACCTCTACTATCAACAAAAAATTTTGATTGATGTTGATTCTCCAGTCTTCAGAGATGATTTCCAAACTAGAACATATGAATACAAACCTACTTTAACAACATAGCATGTCACAATATATCATTTCATGTTATTATTTCATACTATATCGTTCAATTTTATTGCATTTCGCGTGAGTCATTGTGAAACATGGATGCCCCAAAGACCATATCTTGCATGGTGGATACGGGCTTGTCCCTCAGCACGGTCGGCAAGCGTACCAAGCGGCACAATCTGGCTTGGAAATGCTTACTTGAAAAATAATTTGAATTAAAGTTATTTATTTATATTATTCATAATTATGCATGAATAAATTACCTTAATTCATCGATGTAACTGTGCTAAATAGGAAAAGTTACATAAGAAAAATATGGCGCAGGTGGCTTCAATATTATCAGCATTAGCAGGTCCAGGGCAGAAAATTTCTTCCCTCGCCTATTTCTCCGAATGTCGTTCACTGCCGATGTTATGTTATCGCGTTTTGTGGCCTGGGGAAATATAGTTTTTCGTGCCCGGAACTTTATTGTTTACTGCCGAGAAATCTTGGAAGCTCCATTCCATTATTGGGGAATTCGCTGTAAAAGCAACGAGTTGTCGCAACGATGTCGCCCTGCAGCAGACCGCCTTCGTTTATATCAATACCTATAATAAATGATGAGGAATGCTCATTTTTTAAATTAGTGTTTCGGTAGTACTTTTTTCACTACAGAGTTCATTTTTAATGTTAATTATAAAATCTGAATCGAAAGATTCTAAAATGCTATGGATCGTTCAACTATATAGGAAATATATATTGATGCATAATTCCGTGAAGAAACCAAATTTCTATCCGCGATGACGAGTTCCATAGTCGGTTCTATATACACTGCCGTCCCTTAGCTCATTATTCACCCAGACAGGCAAGCAAGATATCACACCCAATGTGACCTAGCGTTGCCACTTCCAATTTTGACTATCATTCTAGTATCTGAAGTATTCATTCGAACTAGGAAATCATCATAATATTTTAAATTAACCAGTTTGCACTATAGCTACTGGCGCATTTTTTTTACCGATCTTTGCCGATGTGATGTAGCTTCTTGATGTGTGGTGTAACTTCCTGATGTGTGGTGTAACTTCCTGATGTGTGGTGTAACTTCCTGATGTGTGGTGTAACTTCCTGATGTGTGGTGTAACTTCCACATTAAATTTCGTACCAGTTTCCTCCATGACCTTCGTTTGAGCAGACTAGTGTCAATGCTTCATCAGTATATTTATGAATTATTCTGGGTTAAAACAGAAGCTTTTAATTTTCATGTAAATTTTGCTAACCCTGCGAATATTTGAATGGTTTCCGAAATTATTGTATTTGTACAGCAATCAGTAGAATGACTAATAATTTTCTCCATTTTTGCGTTCTTTACATTCGAAATCGTTTCTTTTAACGCAAATTTCTCTTATAAGTAGATTGTAAGCGTCTGCACAACTTAAATCGTAAAGTTTTTGAGCCGGAATTTGTCTCGTCCGGAAAGATCTGCGCTCACCTAAAATATTTGTTTAAATAAATAAAACGCAAATTAATGGAAATTGCTGTAATATTCGTGCTAAAAGAATTTGCTTTGTCTACCTTTTGGCGAGATTTTTAATAAAAATTCAAGAAAAAACACACAAAAGTGTGTAACGAATGAATTATTATATATAGAGCTGGTCATTGTTGCCCGCATGCAACAATGGTAACAGCTATAGTGAGTGGAGAAAATGCCATAACAAATCAAAGTTAAGTCACACATAAAGTTAACTAATCTTATTGCAAATCCTAAAGGCCAAACGATTCTATGATTACAGCACAATCATGTTCAAATAAATAGTCCCAGATAAGACCAATCAACTTTATAATTAACATTAAATGCTGCAATTAGGAAGCAAGTACTGCATCGTTATCTTGATTGCCTAAATTTCGCAAAGCTTTTGTTGCTCTATTTACATATTTTTCTGCATGATAATGAATGAAATTTACAGTGTTTTCACGCACCCAAACTCTTTCATGTTAATATAGTGCTATCTGACGTGCCGGACAAGACACTTTACGACAACGATGTACACGTTTATACAATTAGGAGCAATAGATTAACTCCTGGTCATTTAGCCGAGATTAGTCGCACGCAATTGCATACAATTTAGGTTCTTATATTATATTTAATTTTCTTCACATCTGGATGGTTCATTTAGTCGTGCATACATCTCGCTACTAATGCTGCTCACAAATACCTTACATATCCCTGCTTGGAATATAAAAGTCAGGCTTTCTTTGTTACCTTTGCTTGCCTAAAGAAAAGAGCAATTGTTCAGTCATGTTTTATACTCTGACCGAAATCAAGATTCTTCATTTTAAGCATAAATTTCATGGATGCTCCGTCATTATTATCTATCTGGCCTTATTCCTTTGCGCAGTAATTTGACAATTAGTTTTGTTTACCTTATATGGATACTGTTTCACTTTAGTCCGAAGGTGAGCCATCGTTTGCCAATTTGCCAAAATATGTGAGCGAAATAGGTTTGATGAGCTGCGCCATCTTCCGTCTATAGCTTGACCTGCTGAGTTGCTAAAAACATGCGTATAGATCCAGCGAGAGAGAGCCGTGACATTTTATTAAGATGCAAATACTACAATATTTGATGCATTATTTGGATAATTTTGAAACGCACATAAGCGTTTTCAAAAAGGAGTGAAATGTTGAAACTGCCTTTAAAATATAAAATAGCTTTTGAAACAAAAAAATTTGAAGCAAAAAAAGTTTGAAAAGCAGTTTGCATCACTTCGTATTAATTGCGAATTGAAATTTGCTTTTAATTTCACAACCATCGTCTACAACAGTGGTTCCCAAACTTTTTCAGGCTGGCGCCCCCTTTGGCTCCCTAGTGAATTTCTAGCGCCCCCCCCCCAAAGACACAAATATAATTATGATCCTTTTTCTATAAAATTTAGTACGCTGCAATTTTAAAAGATAAAGGTTAAACACAAATGTGTATTTCACAAATAGAACCCCTTTTAGTGAACCAATATGTTTTTTCAGCTGTTTTAACTGTTTCAGTACTAGAAACCTAGCACGTCTCGGGCAAATTTACGGCCCGGATTCGTGGCCGGTCTCACGACCAATCTCCAAATTCAATTATCAAGTAATATCTCCCAAACTAACGAACGCAGCCCAATGAAACTTGGAACATGTATTCATCAGAACCTAGCGATGTTTAGCATGCGAAAATTTTTTAAACATCACCTTCATTCGTGAGTTTTATTGCGATACAGGCCGATGTTCGCAGTGATCAAAGAATTTCTTCCAAACTACCGAACAGATTTGAACGAAATTTTGAATATGCATTCCTAACTACCAAATGGTGTTTATTTAGATTAAAAAAAAATTATTTTACCTTCGTTTGCGAGATTTTTTTCATTTCACCGTCATTCTTGATTTCACTGCACTTCCTTATTCGCTTTCGTTCGCAAGTTATACAGGCTTTTCTACCCGCCGACCGGCTTTTCTACCGGCCGGTTTAAAAAAAAAAGAGCCGTTTACGTATAGCCGCATAACTCGCAAACGAAGGCAAACGAAAAAATTGTAACGAGCTAAACATCACCGTTGCTGAGGTTATGTATTAAAATACTAAATTTAGTTCAAATCTTTTCAGTAGTTTGGGAGAAATTTCTTGATTACTGCGAATTTAAGCAAGTATTGCTGTTTAAATCATGAATGAAACTCGCAAACGAAGGCACAATCGAAAAAATTTTCACGAGCTAAACATCACCGTTCGGTAGTTAGGACTGTAAATTCAAAATTTCGTTCGAATATGTTCAGTAGTTTGGAAGAAATTCCTTGATTACTGTGAATTTCGGCACGTATTGCCATATAATTATGGCAAAAACAATTGAAGGTAAAATTAAAAAAAAAATGTCACGAGCTTTACATTACCGTTAGGTCTTAATGAATACGTGTATCAAGTTTCATCGAGTTAAGTTAATTAGTTTGAGAGATATTTCTTGATCATTGAATTTGGAAATTGGCCGTGAGACCGGCCGCGAGTCCGGCCGTTAATTTGTTGGAGACGTAAACCCAGGAGAGGTTAACAAAATATAACTCAGTACTCACTGCAGTGAGTGACAGAGAGCGCATTTTCTCGTCGACGAAAACGTGTAGTCACGGACGGACAGACGGACGGACATGGCGAGCACAATAGTGCATTTTTTTCATAAATGAGAAAATGCGCTAAAAACAGATATGGGTGAAAAAACCATCGCTGGGAGTCATGTGCTGCACATGTTGTGTACAAATCGTCTATCAAACGTTCGAACTTCGACTTCAGACTGCCGCCCCCCCACTATCGCTCCCTATTGCTCTGTTCTTCTTTACCGCCCCCCAAAATCTTTCCACCGCCCCAAGGGGGGCGATATCGCCCACTTTGGGAAACACTGGTCTACAACGTCACTGTTTGTAGTGTTGCATAGTTAGTGAATTTTATTCAATGCTTGACGTAACTATATTGTTCAATGTTATCAAGCAGCTCGACTGGACATGGAAATATATGAAACAGATCTGTTGTTTGAAAATTGTATATGATAATCTTATAAATATTATTAAAGTTTATGAAATGCAAATTGAAAAAATTGTCAATAAACTCGTCTTTTTATCAATAAATTTTCTAAAACATCATTTACAGAAAACAAAAGTTATTGCCACTCTTTGGAGTTCACTAAAATTACATGAAATTCTATTTCAGTTGAATCTTCATAGAAAAAGTTTAGAAAAAAGTTTAGAGCCAATTGGTAAAGACGAAATTGTAATGGAATATATCACAGCAAATAGGAGCATTGACAGTATCTATCAAATAAGTTTCAATTCATTGTTTTACTCTAAACCCAAAGCACGAGCACCTAGTCCAATGTTGACCGTGTAACTAGGCCTTCACATTCCTAGTTTACACCAGACACTCGAGATGTTTACTAACCAAGGCATTGTACACTAATTACCAGCGGTCTCAAGCGAGCACAGTCAGCTGTCGCTGTCTTGTATTGCGTGACAACAAATCATTTCGTGGTTCATGTGTTCATTGTCAACTCTGACAAATATTTATCGCTACATTTCATCGGTTCATTTCCTCGATTCAATACATGCATGGGTTCGTAGGTTGGTTTGTTCCTTCGGTTCGCTCCCTTCATTCAATACATGCATGGGTTCATAGGTCGGATTGTTACTTCGGTTCGCTCCCTCGTTTTCTTCCTTTGTTTTGTTCCTTTTGTTCTTTCCCTCGGTTCGCTCCCTCGTTTTCTTCCTTTGTTTTGTTCCTTTTGTTCTTTCCCTCGGTTCGCTCCCTCGTTTTCTTCCTTTGTTTTGTTCCTTTTGTTCTTTCCCTCGGTTCGCTCCCTCGTTTTCTTCCTTTGTTTTGTTCCTTTTGTTCTTTCCCTCGGTTCGCTCCCTCGTTTTCTTCCTTTGTTTTGTTCCTTTTGTTCTTTCCCTCGGTTCGCTCCCTCGTTTTCTTCCTTTGTTTTGTTCCTTTTGTTCTTTCCCTCGGTTCGCTCCCTCGTTTTCTTCCTTTGTTTTGTTCCTTTTGTTCTTTCCCTCGGTTCGCTCCCTCGTTTTCTTCCTTTGTTTTGTTCCTTTTGTTCTTTCCCTCGGTTCGCTCCCTCGTTTTCTTCCTTTGTTTTGTTCCTTTTGTTCTTTCCCTCGGTTCGCTCCCTCGTTTTCTTCCTTTGTTTTGTTCCTTTTGTTCTTTCCCTCGGTTCGCTCCCTCGTTTTCTTCCTTTGTTTTGTTCCTTTTGTTCTTTCCCTCGGTTCGCTCCCTCGTTTTCTTCCTTTGTTTTGTTCCTTTTGTTCTTTCCCTCGGTTCGCTCCCTCGTTTTCTTCCTTTGTTTTGTTCCTTTTGTTCTTTCCCTCGGTTCGCTCCCTCGTTTTCTTCCTTTGTTTTGTTCCTTTTGTTCTTTCCCTCGGTTCGCTCCCTCGTTTTCTTCCTTTGTTTTGTTCCTTTTGTTCTTTCCCTCGGTTCGCTCCCTCGTTTTCTTCCTTTGTTTTGTTCCTTTTGTTCTTTCCCTCGGTTCGCTCCCTCGTTTTCTTCCTTTGTTTNAAATGATGTAAATTCTAACTAAAATGATTTAAATTCTATCAAAAACTACGTAAATTATAACTAAAATGATGTAAATTCTAACAAAAATGATGTAAATTCTAACTAAAATGATTTAAATTCTATCAAAAATTACGTAAATTATAACTAAAATGATGTAAATTCTATCTAAAATGATGAAAATTCTAACTAAAATGATGTAAATTCTTAAGACGCTAGGCGGGTTCTTCAGAATTTTAAAGACCACTTCCATTCTAAGATCAGAAAGCAGGATAGGCTACAATATGCGGTTATTTAAGTGCAGAACAGCAATCTGGATTGTATTTTTAACGACGCGTGAGTGTCGAACAACAATAGGAATGGAACCTAAATTATACAACAGCTTTTTATAAATTCCCTCAGATTAGATGTGCCCAATCATGTTGCCTTGTTAATGAAATTTAGACATGGCTGCAACTTTTAGAAACTTTATCTCGCTGTTTAGTGACGATTTTAGTGTTAATGTGATTGATCTTTTGAACGGATTTTGGCTCATGGTGGACCATTAATTATAATAAAACCCTTGTCAACTAAACGTTTTTAGACTGGCAGGCTGCTATATTCTTTAGTTTCCATGTACATTTTTTTGCCTTTAATACAAGTGAAGTAACATAAGGATTATTATAATCATGGACGGCAACATTTTTATTTCTTAAATGACTTGTTGCTGGTTTGAGAGCAAAGGTTGGAGCGTCTTTTCACGAAAGTTCGTTGCCCAAAAACAAGACAAAATTTATCGGTTGTTAATTTTTGTTTAAATTACGTATCATTAACTTATAAATATGCGATGAAGTCATTGAAGATATGTAACTTGATACGGTGACAATAATTCATGTAAATTCAAACAAAATTGAGAAACTTACAAGAAATGCGAAATATTTCATGCAGTGTGCCTCTTGGTCTTCGGAGCCTTGAAAAAAATATCATCTGCCTTTGAAAATTAATATAAATAGCTCAGTAATTCGGATAAGTTGGGTAGTAATTCGTACGAAATTCGAGCAGGTTGAAAAATTAAGCATAGTTTAAAATTAGATTTATTTATTATCCACAAGAAGCACAAATCTTCAATCGTTTTTGTCCCTGTTCAATGATTCAATAAAGATGCAATGGCTGTTGGACGTTTGGCTGATTTTTTAAATATATACTGAATTCTGCACTGAGATGACTGAGGCTCAAAATACGGACTGTACATCAATCTCCTCCGGGCGGCCGTATGATAATTTCATGAAGGAGAAATAGTTCAGGAGAATATCCTCTCTTGAGATCCATACCTCATCATTGGCAGACACTGGGATCTGGATATGAACAAACGATCAAATCACGATAACAATAACTAAAATACATGCATACTTAATACTCAACCAGAATTAATTTATTTCTTCTTCATTTGAAGGAGCGTAAGATCAATTCAGATAAAAAAATCCCCCCACTCCACGCGTCAAAATTCAACTTGGCGTTTCGAAGGAAATGTACAATCCAGGTTGCAAAAATCACAAGCCACGCAGTCGTTCTTATTGGATTTTAGCGTTCGAAGGACTGAAGATTTGGAACCGGCGGCAAAATTCAAATGAATGCAAATTATTTGTGTTGCTGTCTATCGAATCATCCTCGTTGCAATATTGTCGATCGAGGGACTAGGAATTCGTAGCACGCTAAAATTCCTATTAAAGTTCGTGATCCAGAATCCAATTCCTGATACATTCATTTGCCCGATAGGTTTTGAAACGATTTTCTAGCATTCAATTTTTAACGTCAACATGTGTCAATTCAACAGGGCAAGAACTCATATCATTAATTTGTTACAAGCGAAAGTTAACCGAGAATTTAAAATAAAAAAGAAACGCAAAATAAATTACGCGTTTTTTTGTTTCCGTGAATTCTTGTGCAAGGATGAGGAGATGGCTTAGTTCTAATAAAACATATAATATAATGACAATAATGACATTATTAATTTAATAGGTGAGTGTGAAAACGATTAATATACCTTGTATTACCTTGAATAAATTCATGACGTTGTGGGAGAGTCAAGTAATATTAGTATTTTTAATCACAGTTGTTTAGTCGTATAGTTGTTTAGTCCAAGGTACGTATTTCCAACGAAAAATGAGTAACAGAAAGTTTATTTAAAACTTAAAACGTAATATACTTTGATTCATCTTAAGATCTTTGACCTCTGTACTTCTGACCAATACGATGCGTACTGCGCAGTTCTTTCTTTAATTAAATATAAAAATGCACTCCATGCTTTGTGAGACAGCCCCTAGTTTATAAATACAGTTGTGCGTAGTGCGTCTTCTCGTACGTCAGAGTGACGTCACGCAATTCTTACATTAGGCTGGCAGAGCCTAATGGGAGGAATTATAGAACAGGAAACCCACTTGTCCATTCCACTCAATCAACTGTACGCGTTCATGGCGAGCAATGCAACGTCCCCATATCCGATAATTATTTTATAATTTCAGCTTCACCAATTGATGTTTCTGATCTTCGAATTTTAGAATTCATATATATTTTTTTCAAAAACGTAATTTACATTCAGCCGTCAGTTCATTTCCTTTAGAAATTATAAATACAGTATATAGACCTGTCTGCTTGAGTTTGTGTCATGCTTAGATGTTTCAATTTCTCGATATATGTTTTAATATTTGCAATGTAGATTTTAGTTCACTAATATTTCTTGTGTTTTAGTATATTGCACCAGCGATGGAGATTGACTTCGAAAATTTTCTCTCTGCAAAGATAAGGTGAATTGTGTCATTTTCTTCGCTTCTAATTTCTTGGTGAATTTCAAGATTTGTTTCATTAAAGAATTTAACTAAATTAAAACATAAAACCAAATATGTTAATGCAATCTGCTACCCTACGGTAAGTTAAATTCAAGTGAAAGGCCTTTTATATCACCAATAGAAATGGGTTATATGAACGAGGACTGAGTACAGTCAGTATTAGTAAAAGTTTATGACAAAAGGAACTATTCTGATGCGCACCTCCACCGACCGCTGCCAAAACCATGATGGATGTCAGTAGAGAATTATGTGTGCAAGAAAAGAGTGGATTATTGGCAAAACTTTTGGGAGAGATCGAGTTAGGGGCGATTGGCAGGGCGAGAGAGAGTGATTGCTCCATCAGAAGCTCAATTGACGCGTACCTTGCTTGGTTCGATATTCGGAGGAGTTGTGCTGGAATTCTGACGTTCGAATTTTATGGAAATCAATGTAACGTTTAAATCTTTAAATTGTCGGGTACATGATACTTTATTTCACGAAATACATGCCACTGGTTGATGGAGATCAACCTAAAATAATAGCATCTATGTTTGTTAGAGAAAACTGCTCGAAACACAGGTTATTACATTTTTCCTAAGTATATGAATCTTATTAATTGTAACGCGAATTGTTCACGTTAATCAGACATCACCAATCAAATCCAATAATTCAACAACTTCAACTCTTTCTCTAAAATAATTATTAATCTCAGTATTCGCACTTTAACTCGAGTCCGCATCCTCGATGTGTGCGACTGTGATGTCTCGGTTCATGAACAGCGGATTTGGAATTTGATTTATTCAAATTACTTTCTTTCGAATTCAGATATTAAAATAATAGTCATGAGTTCAAATAGTAGCCTTTCTTTCTCGCGTATTATTTATCCGTAATTATTTATTTTTGAATTTCCAATCTAGTTTAGACTTTGCTTACCTACTTTTTCATTTTTTATAGCCAATGTGGCTTGAAAATTTAAGAATAGGTTTCCAAGTATATCCAAAATTCTCAAGGTTGAACTATCTTGTGTTTGATATGTGAGGACTATCAATATAAACTCACTTCAGTGTCAATGCCCTGAATCAGTAAAGTGACAAATGAAATAAAAATGTACAATTCGTTGCTTTCGCATCCTCACACATAAACATAATAAGGAGCTTAGTTTTAAAATCTTAACATCTTATTTTCTTCAGAATGCTATTGAAGGCAAGACTTTGAGCTCTTTTAGATGATTGGTTGTGATGTTTTTGAGGCTGTAATCGTCCGTTCTAGGCAATGCGATTGCAGAGCTATCAGTTTCGATCTGTACAAAACAATCTTGTTATCAGTCGCTGAGTTCTGGAAATTCAGACTTTCTGTCAAGCGTGAATTGATCGATTGAACATTCCGATAAGAAAGCTTTGTCGTTCAATCGTATGTTGAGCAAATATAATGATTGAATTGTCAATGTAAACAAACAATCTTCAAAGGTTAGACATTTTTAAAATGGTAACATTACAAGCAAGTTCGAGCGACTTCAGAGGATTTAAACGGAAAGAAAAGTTTTCTTATTTTCAGAAGTGTTTGGCAACCTATTCGGTTCTGGGTTGTTACGAACATTAGAAGACGAATAGAATTTTGAAAAATATAAGAAAAGAATTCGCTAGATATCAAAGAAGAGCAAACTATAATTTCTATTCTCGATGTAGGTTAAATTGGCACTTATAAATAACCCATAACAATCAACCATAACAATAAAAGCAAACTGCATGTTTACACGCGGATGATCGTGCAATATGAGAAAAGGAATTGGCCTTACAAAAATTTTTTTTTTATATTATGCCGATGTAATTACTCCCGGTTATGAAAGTAATGGATTTAGAACCAAATATTTAGATAGAGAAAAGTGGTCTCATTCTATAAATTTCCCATTATTATGAATAATGTTTCCAATCGGTGATATATTTTATATCGTATAGATTCAACATTCACAATGGGATTGCTACAGCGGACAGATGCAGAAAAACACCAATCGTCGCTTGCAACGAACCTAATAAATCATTATTACGACATTCTACGTCATGTTATAAACAACCACAGGGAACGCAGTGCCTCAACAATCGCTGCTGTCCTCGTCTGACGTCCACTATTGTCCGATGTGCACGCGACTGGCACGAGTCTGTGGCACTTTGCAGTGCATAATACGATGGCTTCGTTCATGGAACTTATGACCTTATTTCATTTAGAACTTGTATCAGTCATATATCAATTAAAACTCAAAGCAGTCAAATTTCAGTTAGAACTCATGGCAGTCATAGGTATATCAGTTAGAACTCATATCAGTCATATATCAGTTAGGACTCATATCTACCATATATATTAGTCGGAACTCAAGTTTGAGTTGGAGCGAGGTTATCTAGGAGTAAGATGTGCATTATTCTCTCGGACCGTCAGACGCCGATGGTCAGAATGCTGGCAAACTTCATTTCTTCGCCTCACTATTCTCCAGGACACAGCCAGGTCTTGGAAAATAGTTAGCCTGTGTTCAGAATGGTGGCAACATTCAATACTTAGCCTCACTATTCTTCAAGACACAGTCGAGTCAGGCGCCTGTGTTCAGAATGGTGGCAACATTCACTACGCCTCACTATTCTCCAGGATACAGTCAAGTCAGGCGCCGATAGTCAGAATGCTGGCAACATTCATTTCTTCGCCTTATTATTCGACTCAAATGGCCAAATTGAGCTGACAGTTGCTGTCGCTGCTCAACTTGTCGTCTGCGATTCACGAAGCTACCCATTTGGAAATATTAAGCGTACTTTCAATGGCAAACTGCTGGCCATTTTATAGCCAACTGCTGGCCATTCAATGACCATAGTTGAGCCAACCGAGGTTTTTTATCGGTCACTCTGATTGTTATGCATCACCACGCCTCGCACCAAAGGACTCCAGCGCATCACAACAGCAATTTTTGTATGGTGTTTTCGAGCATGCGAAGCACACTTTTATGAACTGAATTTTGGACCGTCGGGGATCAAACAGCACTTCCGAACTGCAATTGCGCAAGCTACAAGTATAAGAATTTTTTTAGTAATTTTTGCATAGTTGTTTTCATGCTAAACATGTTTTCCATATTTTATTTTGATTTGTTTATTGTTTTTATTGTAGATTTCTCATGAGGTTCCATTTTTGCCAAAGGTCCACAAGTTTCCAGTCAATTTAACTGCTATAAAATATCAAGAGTTGGAGCAGATTCTCGATATTTGAACAATGCTCAACAATTTATTGGCTTTTGTGCGGAATTTTCATTTTCCTGCGCATATTAAATTTTAAGCTGGATATTTTCCGGAGCAGCGTTCTTGAAGTGTGAAGTATTTAACAATTTATATTATGACAAAACTATTTAAAAAATGATCACTGTTCAGACGAAAGAAAATTCCATTGAGAGCGAACGATGCATCGTATCTTCTGAAGCAACGCACGCAAATGCAGATAATTTAAAATAATGCTACTATTTTTTAAATAAACCGATAATATTATGCAGATAACAGAATTTGTGTTATTATGCCCAAATTAGAAACCATTGCTAATTAAAAAATATTCAGTTATGCCACATTCATCTAATTTTTACCCATACACTTTGTGCTTATACGAGTACATTTTTATTTCAAGAGGTATCTTATACTCAATGTTCCGCAGTATATTATTTTCGACAATGTTTCTCCAATAATCTCTTTTTGTAAATGATCTCATTCGCAGCCAATTAAAGTGTAAATCATGGATATAGCTTGCTAGATATTCGCAAAATAACATCAATAAAGTATTGCAAGAAATTATTTGATATTTTCTAAGCCTTTCTCCAAAAGTTTGATTCTTTAGGCTCCGCCTTATAATGTTGGTTTCATGACAAGTTTCAACGGTGACATGAAATACAGGGTGCGCCAGCGAAACTTACTTTTTTGAAAAAATTCCGGTGCGGTTAGTTGGTCGGGTAGAGGGGCGAGAGGAGGTGCATCTGAAGGGGAAAATTCCCAAGTATGTTTCTCAAAGTTTCTCAAATAAATTTGCTGTAGTGCAAGAATTAACTGAACGCGATTTTGTTGCCCACTCAGCTCTCTCAGAGGCGATCTCCAATGGCTGCCACGCTCTCCAGATTTGACTCCATGCGATTTCTTTTTATGGGGATATTTGAAATTTCTGGTCTATGTCGATCGACCACGGACCATAGCACACCTCAAGAACAACATTCGCGACGTCATTGCCAAAATACCGATTGATATGCTGCATAGAATGGAAACCATTATAAAAAAGCGACTTCATTAGTTTATGCGCAATGGAGGCCGTCATTTATGAGATTTAATTTTCAAAACTGTATGAAAAAAAATTTGGGATACTGTTTTCTCGAATAACAAAATTTTAAAACGATAACTGAAGTACTTTTGTTTTTATTGACCTTTCAAATAAGTAAGTTTCTGTGGCGCACCCTGTACTTGCATCTTATTATAGGCGACATCTTATTATTGTAATGCTGCGTACTAATATTTATATATCATATTGACTGATATTCAGAGGCAATATTAACTTGCTACTCAGAAGTACAATTCAAGTGATGATTTTATAGTTACCTTTATATTCCTAAACGTGTTTTGTGGAAGAATAAGTCCATCAAATGAAGGTAAGAGGCAAGACCTACTGTATGTTTCGGTAGTGCCTCAGTAACATTTAAATTCTTAAGCATCTTTTCGGGAAGAATATGTCTGTAAAATGCGGGAAAGAGACCCAGGCCTATTTTTGGGTGATGCCTCTATTAAAATTTGAATTCCTAAGCAAGTTTTATTGAAGAATATGTCTGTCAAATGCAGGGAGAGGCCCAGGCCCAAGTTTTGGCAATGGCCTCAATAACATTTAAATTCCTAAGCGCGTTTTCTGGAAGAATATGTCTGTCAAATGCAGGAAGTAGGTCAAGACCTAAGTTTGGGCAATGGCCTCAGTAGCATTTAAATTCCTAAGCACGTTTTATGGAAGAACATGTCTGTCAAATGCAGGGAGGAGGCCAAGATCCAAGTTTGGGCAATGGCCTCAGTAACATTTAAGTCCTAAGCATGTTTTATTGCAGAATATATCTGTTAAATGCAGGGAGGAGGCCAAGACCTAAGTTTGGGCAATGGCCTCAGTGAAATTTAAAGTCCCAAGCACGTTATATTCAGGTGCACCGAACACTGCGATTTGCAGTGACTTCTCACAGCCTAGACGCTAAGGCCTCATTCCGGAGTGGCCCTGTAGGGCATCCCGTGCGCTAGTGGCAAAGTTTTGCCTGCTTAGCCCAGCAAACTTGGTCCGGTACAGGGATAAGCTAACGCGTGATGAGGTAATGAAGATGCAAGGGGCGTGTGACGAGCTTAATAAAGATACATGCCTTGTACCAATGCCCCGTAATCGTACATATTCACTTGCAGCTCTCGTTGTAGGAACTTTTCTACTTGTGTTTCTTTACAGTAGTTGATCCATGAAAGAATCATCCAGATAATTCATGCTCCCGAGATCTAACTTCATTGTCTAGACTTCAAACTTTATTCATCTGATGCAGGTTAGCGCTTGTCTTTTGTGATACATCTCTGCTTGATTAATTTGGCATTTGATAATAAACGAGTGAAATTGTAGCCTAACAAACAAGTGTAGCCTTGAATTTAAACTACTTTCTAGCAATAGTAAGAAGTATTGAGAGAATCGATGACATACTCGGCTGAATTACAGCTCGCTGGTAATCGGATGCTGTAATTATGATCGCTTCAAATGATGCATAATTTTGGATGGCGACTCAAGTAAAATTCGTTCTGGTCATTACGCACCTTAACCTGCATATAAAATTGGGAGTCTTATGTCTCACTCACTCATGTAGGAGCTGCTGAACAATCAGAATTTTTAACATATCTTCATAAATTCGTGAATATGAATTTATGAAGAAATGAATATGTGTTCATAAGAAATTCATTAATATGAATGAATATGTGTTTATAAGAAATTCGTTAATATTAATTTATGAAGATGTGAATATGTGTTCATAAGAAATTCATGAATATGAATTTATGAAGATGTGAATATGTGTTCATAAGAAATTTATTAATATGAATGAATGTGCGTTCACACATTGAACAGCATCCAATTTGTTGTCAATGCAAGAGCAGCAAGCAGTTGCTAGCCTCACCTCACGCCCCTGTAAGTTCCTGCGATCAAACTTGCGGTATCTTCGGGCTGCAGTTGTCTAAGTTTTGTGCTGCCTCTCTAACGAGCGTTTAAGTTTAGCGCGTACGTCTTGAGTTCCCGTGAAGTAATTTAAACTTTTATCCGAGTATTTTTATGTGTGGTGCAAGTGTCAGGTTAGACAGCGCTTCAAATCAATATTTCACCGAAATATCGCTTACGAACCTATTTAATAGATCCGTCGTTTGTATATGAGCTCAGATCGTTCAAGCTGACGATTAATCGCTCAAGATATGAAAATTATCAATAAAAGTATGAAGTATCAGACATGAGTAAGATTATGATGTTTCACGTAGGAGTGAAATGATTCTGAGCAGAACTGCAGGGCCAGAACTCTGAGCAGAACCGAAGTGCCGAAATATGTTATCAATCTCATTAAGCACTCGGGGCAGCAGGCTGCGAGAGTTCTCAGAACCTGCTTCAGCTACAATGAGCGACACTTTCTTTCCATTTCAAAGTATCGCTTCTAACAAATCTTGACCGACTACGTCCTTGAAATTTATTTCTTGAAACCTGGGCGCAGAATTATAAACGCTTTTACCACTATTTGATAATCAATATTTTATTTACCGTTATTATAAATTTTTCATTGTTACAATTTAAGGATGTCATAAGCTTCTTCTTGATTCTTAATAAGCGAAATTGGAAGCATGCGTGTATGTATGGAATGCAAAATTCGGACTCAACTGATATATAAGGGAAGGCGTCTATGAACAATAGAAATCCTTCGGTGAAGCTCATTGCGGAAATATTTTGTAAGAGAAACCTCTAAAAATATTATTTTTGATGATGATTATATAGAATGCGCGGTCGATTTAGATAATGGAAACGATGTAACAATCCAAAACTATCTATAAACACCAACTATACAACTACCTATAAAAACTAACTACAAAAACAATATAAAATTAGCTATAAAAACAATCAAAAACTACCTGTAATACTAACTAACATATAAAGAATCTAACAGTCTAGAACTACCTTTAATTAAAACTACCAATAAAAATCAAGTAACAATCTAAATTATAAAACTACCATCAATTGAAAGACTGGGCATAACCGGTGATCAATTGTTGACGATGGACCTACGGCAACTAAAACTTATTATAATGTTTATTATTCTACGAAGAGATTAAAAAGACCCGATTCGGCAGCTGGCGTGTCTTAAGAATATTTTGTATAAACCAGAAATTTTAGTGCTCATCAATTTTAGGTGTCAACTGTGGTGGAAACATCGTTCGTTTGAAAACATGAATTTAATGAGCGCCTAGATAAATATTTTATCATACAAAGATATGATAATGAAATAAATATAAGAAAAATATATAACGCGGGGAAGTATTTTGCTTGCAAATATGCGATTCGTTGGAAGAGTTCCAAAAATGATAAAGCAAGTCTGCACGTATCGGTCATTTTGCTGCGCTAATTAGTGATCAAATATGTTTGAAGGATTGTAATTAAATAACATACAGACGCCGTTTAGTTTTAACGAAATAGACAGCAAACTTGGTCATCATTAAGGAAATTCATGGCCGGGCTATGAGTGGTCAGTAAAATTTCAACGTTGGGCCGTCCAAAAATTTCTACTTACATTTGTTGGAAAACATTCGTTAGAAATGAACGACACTGAATGATATACTGAAAGCTCTACAATACGGCAAACATCAAACAAAGCCAAGGGTTCATTGTGCTGCGAGGGAGATGTCTTTTGTGCCGTTGCTGTCTTTGACTGGCGAGACAAGCGACATGCCGACGAAGACATAGCTGTCTTTGACTGGCAAGACTTGCCATAGTATGGCAGGCGTTGACTCATTTTCACATAATCATGCTGTCGAACAAGGTTTTCATGAAAATAAGTGTGTCGAACTATCTCATAGATATCTGTATCATAATGACATAATAAAAGTGAAATTCATTTGGCATCCATTAATAGGAAATTGGAAGACAAATCCCTATTTCCTTTGCATGCAAGTTAATCCTTACGAGCGGGATGAGTCTATCTGATATACTGTATGTAAGACTGGCACTCTTAATACTCGTAGAAATATGTGAGGCTTTATACAAATAGCGATGCTCATAGGCGCGCATAGTTAAATAAGCGCGCATAGGTAAATAGACTTAAATAGGTAAATAGGCGCTCATAGGTAAATAGACGTGAATAGTCGAGTTCTGCTGATCGAGTGCTGTTATATTCTAGGTAAGTACTATATACTGCGCAATATAGCGTGGTATATAATTACATATAATGGTATATAATTACATATAAGCGTGGTATATATTATATATACTGCGCTATATAGCGTGTTATATAATTGCTTCCAGTAAAATTGATCAAAATGTGCGGTCGTGAAGAATATAATTGCTTTAATATGAGCCTCTAGGCGAAGTTCGTGAGTCCAAAGATTGCGTGGTTTAAATAAAATTATATTTACCATTTTTCTTTAGAGGCTGGAAAAATTCAAGATATGGATAAAAATCGTACGTGCTGCCATGAGCTTAACTTTGGCTTTGAGCGAGGAACATTCAATGGTAACAAAAGCCATTTTTTTAAAGAATAGAATTAAGTTCCTCAGTTAAACTGTCGGATGGATGAAAGATGAACGAAGGAAATTATGAAGTCGTTTTCAGATAATTCACCGATGATTAAAACCTCAAAACGGTAAGTCTTACTCGATCGACAACCTCGGTGCGTAATAATATAAACATTACACGAATGGTGAAAGACCTTCGGATAATTCAGGTTTTTAACGATCATTTAATATGAGAACTCATGTAAACAAATTTTTTAATTCAATTTCGATAATTCTTGCAGTTGTAATTAAAGAAATTAAGATTATTATTAAATGATTATTTATTATTCGTTTGATACGTTGTTCCGACAAAGAAAATTTTTCTTTGATCGCACAATCAATCCTCTTCCGCAGGATCCCTACACTAAAATTTAGACATTTCGGAAATTATTAATTAAGTTTAGGATCAAGCGTATAGAGTATTCCTATGTAAGCATGTGTGAAATAAGGTTTAGCTAATGTTATTTAAAATTATCGGTAAAAAACATTAATTTTCAGATCATTCCATCAAAATTATAGGTGATAATGTTTTTTTAACTGGTGAATGAATGGTAACGGCCCTGAAGCTCTCCCAGGAAAGCCACTTCGGCAGTTTAAAATATATGGAAATTTTGAATGTATTTTTCCTGGTAATAAAAATTTATTTTTACAACTATAATCGGTGCTGTGTGTGAAACTACAATTTGAAATGTTTCTTGAAATTCATTTGTTACCCGTGAAAAAATAACTACAATAGCATATATTAAAAATTTCAGATATATTTATAAAAAACTTATTCACCATACAGGAGAATATTCACCTTTAAAGTAACTCACTATATTTAAATTTTGAATTAATCACTAAGTCTTAGAACTGTGAAAAAATTCAAGCCGAAGAGCCTCAGACCACGAAAATTTGGCAAGTACACAATTAATTAGTCAATAATAAGGACTTAATAGAAGCCATAATTGAAAATTGAGGACTGGCGAGTTTGACGCTTGACTCACTTGACGCTTGACCCACTTGACGCTTGACCCTCTTGACGCATGACCCACTTGACGCTTGACCTGTTGACGCTTGACCCACTTGACGCTTGACCCACTTGACGCTTGACCCTCTTGACGCATGACCCACTTGACGCTTGACCTGTTGACGCTCTACCCACTTGGCGCTTGACCCTCTTGGCGCATGACCCACTTGACGCTTGACCCTCTTGACGCTTGACCCACTTGGCGCTTGACCCTCTTGACGCTTGACCATCTTGACGCGTGACCCACTTCGCTTGACCCACTTGACGCTTGACCCTCTTGACGCTTGGCCCACTTGACGCTTAACCCTCTGAACGCTTGACCCACTTGACGCTTGACCCACTTGACGCTTGACCCTCTTGATGCTTGACCCTCTTGAAGTGCGACCCACTTCGCTTGACCCACTTGACGCTTGACCCTCTTGACGCTTGGCCCACTTGACGCTTAACCCTCTGAACGCTTGACCCACTTGACGCTTGACCNAATATATCCCCTGTGAGGGAGTGAGACTTCAGTTGGCCAGCAAGTTGCGTACCTTCAACTTGTGGCTGCAAACATGTTCGTGTTTTGACACTCGGGGCGCGCTAATAGCCTACTTATTTTCTAGCGATGACCGATTTGTCGACAGCATTAAGCCTCGAGAGCTTATTTGCAGCACGTGTTATTTACGGACACATCACGTCAAATTTTATTAACTGAAACTCATTTGCACACCTTTTTTGTTCTGTTTGCACTTGAAATCGATTTAATTTTAAATTTATAATGTACAAGATGGAGTTTTTGTAAGAGGCCTCAAATAAATATATTGTAGCGCTCATGTATACTCGCGATGTGAGAACCGAAAATGTGGCCATTATCAAAACCTGCTAAGCATACATTATTGTACGTCGCCAAATTCAAGAAGAGCATGAAATTGAAAATTTGATAATCAAAGTTGCTAAATATTGTTTAGTTTTACAAAAATAAGTAGATGTACAATTTTTCGAATTTTAAAGTAGCATGATAACGCGATTCTTTAATTCTATTTCCTTTAAGACCATTTGTAAAAATGTTGTACCTATTGCTTATAATTTTAAGTGTATTCTTCATTGTAAGTTGTTAATGTAAGAAAACATTGAAAATAGCAGTCATCCTTCGATAGATTGTTCACGTCTGATATACTTCAGATTATGCATATGAGAAGGTTTTATTTTGACCGTGACCTTTGCTATGTGGTGGTACAATAAATCTATTTACTTCATATCAATGGCACAAAATTTTATAAGCACAGCATTTAAACTGGAAAGTGCAGGCATAACAATTCAAATTAGAAATAAAATACATGACGGATATATCCAAATGTTTTTGTCCCAATAATACTTATATTTTCTACGCTTCGAAAGATCGCTATCAACAGAAAGTAAACGAGAGTTTATTTTTAATCCGATAACGATACCTCATAACATCCTTCAAATTCTACGTTCATTACAATTCTTATTCACGATGTTTTCCACATCTGCTGAATGTGAGCATTCAGTAATTCAGTACTACGACGTGCTCGCAGCTCTGTATAAATTAGGGTCCATTGCTCTTGAAAATTTTATTGCCCCGACTAATACCCGAAATTCTGACATTCGAGTTCAATGACAAATAAATTTCGAAATTACGTTTGTACTTCTCAGTACTTACGCTACGTACTTTGAATCACTATAGGCATTGAGTTTGATTGATTAAATCATACGAAACTTGCTTATTTAACTATTCTCACCTATTACCTATCTTACCTCCACATCTTAAATTAAAAAAAATATGCATGAAAATTTATTACTCAAATAGCAAATATTCAATCGAATAGAAAGTGGATTTTTTATTCAGAAAGACCACCCAAGTTCTCGTTGCTGCTACTTCCATCGGTTCCTTCTCTCTTGACGTTATTTAGACGCAGCGCCGACGTTGGACGATCTTTACATGTAAGGCCGAATAATGAGAGCGATCTGAACGAACAATAAAACACGCTTCCTGCCCTGTCTCTTATACACATCTAGATGTGTATAAGAGACAGCGCTTGACCCTCTTGACGCTTTACCCTCTTGACGCTTGACTCTCTTGACGCTTGACCCACTTGACGCTTGACCCACTTGACGCTTGACCCTCTTGACGCATGACCCACTTGACGCTTGACCTGTTGACGCTTGACCCACTTGGCGCTTGACCCTCTTGGCGCATGACCCACTTGACGCTTGACCCTCTTGACGCTTGACCCACTTGGCGCTTGACCCTCTTGACGCTTGACCATCTTGACGCGTGACCCACTTCGCTTGACCCACTTGACGCTTGACCCTCTTGACGCTTGGCCCACTTGACGCTTAACCCTCTGAACGCTTGACCCACTTGACGCTTGACCCACTTGACGCTTGACCCTCTTGATGCTTGACCCTCTTGAAGTGCGACCCACTTCGCTTGACCCACTTGACGCTTGACCCTCTTGACGCTTGGCCCACTTGACGCTTGACCCTCTGAATGCTTGACCCACTTGACGCTTGACCCACTTGACGCTTGACCTTCTTGACGCTTGACCCTCTTGACGTTTGACCCACTTGACGCTTGACCTACTTGACGTTTGACCCTCTTGACGCTTGACCCACTTGGCGCTTGACCCACTTGACGCTTGACCCACTTGATGCTTGAGACTCATGACACTTGACCCTCTTGACGCTTTACCCTCTTGACGCTTGACTCTCTTGACGCTTGACCCACTTGACGCTTGACCCACTTGACGCTTGACCCTCTTGACACTTGATCCTCTTGACGCTTGGCCCACTTGACGCTTGACCCTCTTGACGCTTGACCCACTTGACGCTTGACCCACTTGACGCTTGACCCACTTGATGCTTGACCCTCTTGACACTTGACCCTCTTGACGCTTGACCCTCTTGACGCTTGACCCTCTTGACGCTTGACCCACTTGACGCTTGACCCACTTGACGCTTGACCCACTTGACGCTTGACCC
>NW_025942688.1:0-3446 GCF_000764305.2 Hyalella azteca
TCGAATAATATTTTTGATGAACGATAATCAAATCGAACTAACTTTTGAAAAGGCCCAAGCTTCTGGTTAAAACAGGCGCTATCAATAAACAAGAAATTACTCATTCTTGCGAATTATTGATTCTAAAATCAGTCGAACTAATGTTCATATTGCTACACACATCAGTTCATATTGCTACACACACATCAGTATTTCCCGAATAACTGCCGTTCGTAAGCGTTTACTGAAGTGACACGACGAATGATAGATTCTATCGCCATCATTGAGAGTGTCAATTTCAGCGAAGACGTCGGCCGCTCCATCATGTCCCTTGCATTTGGGCAATTGACGACAACTGCTTGTCATTGCAGATGTAACGCCGAGGCGAAGACGACACTGCGCTTGGCACTGAAGTAGATTTGATATTGAGCCGATGCACATCATGCAATTGTGGCGTTCAGTTGGCGACGCAAGGCTTGAACCCAATGCACAGTAAGGGAATAAGTGCTGTGGACACCAAACCCTAGCATGCGGTCCAGCCACAAATCACGCCACGTGCACTCTATAAGCTCCGGTTGAGGAGCCTTCATTATTACACTGCTGTACTCTTGAGCCGATAGCGTGGGAGTGGAGGTGGCTGCTTGTAGCTCGATCCCACTACATAATACTTCTGAACCATGATTAGTTTCATTACGTTGTTGGCAGCTACATCAGTGGTGAAATAAATATCTTATAAAGTAGTATATAGTGCAGTAAATCATTTGTCTAAATGGACAAAAGAAATTAAAGAAAAAAGAGACATGTTTGATATAATAGTACAGAAGCAGCAACCTTCAGAGCAATGACAGTGTCTTACCATACAGCAGTAGTAAGCGTCACAGTCGACAGTAACAACCAAAATGGACACGCGTATAAGCTGTACAATCACAGTCCTACACAGCAATGGGCTGCAATGGAAGCATTGCACAGCACGGCTAGCTTCCGCCTCAAAGCAAGCGATTGTTGTTGGAGTAAACGGCTGGTCTTGTCTCACAAGCTCCCGGGCTTCTCTCGTAATGCTAATCCAAAGTTATTTGATGCCAACAAACACCACAGACACTCATGCGCTCTTTCACTGACGGTTGAACGCTGAACTCTCATGCGGAAAGCATTACGAGGTTGGGAGTTCAATTTGAAATTTTAGAAAACTATAAGTCCGTGGGACACAGTTGAAATATTAACATTAGTCCCAGCCATGGTTGAACTATATACTACTAGTTCAACCATGAGTCCCAGCTGATGTTCATCATCAGGCAGGTGTAACGGAGATACGAGGATCGCAGAAATATAGCACCATACGCAGAGAGTGCATGAGCAGGAATCTGCACAGTCCAATCAGTAATAGCATGGGTTCACTCATTCCAGAAAAATTACGCTTCATGAATATAGCTTGTACGACCTTAATTCATTTAAAAGGTCAATTTTGCCCTTGATTTTCACACTCTTGATGTATATTCAGGCGTTTCACGGCGCATTCTTGTCGTGTCTGATTTTTAATTCCAGGTCATAATTTAAATAACATTTTTCCTACAGTGAACATTAGAATAACGTTCAAATTAAAGGGTTATTCTAAGTGATGAACCCAATTTATTACATTCGTATTTATTTTCAATTATATATCCAAAATGAATAATTTATACGCCAATGTAAAGAGAAAGATTAAATTTTCTTTACATAGTTGTAAATGTTCTTGAGCTGCACGGCAAACAACTAAACGGCAGCCAAACTCGTCCCACACACGAGAAAGCTCATCTTCTGTTACTATCCAGCGCTCAGGAAGTAAATGATTCCGCGTTTGAATATATTAAAAGCAATCGAATCTTTTTCTTCCCAATGGTGAATAAATTATTCATTATGAATCAATGCTTGATAAAAACGAATTAATTGAATTGGGTCCATCATTTAGATAGCCGTGTATATTCAATAACCAAATTCAAATTTCTGTATTCAATGCTTCCTGTAACTTGAAAAGAATCTGAAGAACTTGAAGAATCTGTCATCTGAAGAATTTTGTTCGACCCTGATAATTTAAATTGACGAATTCTATGGCCATTAACCACCCGTGTTGAAATAAGCTTATTCTGCCTTCTGATACTAATAACCAAATTGTACGCTAACCTTCTTTTCAAATTACCGTTATTCCCGTGGAACGGTTAAGCCCGTATTTCAATAATATTTTGTATCTTAAAATTCATGAGAAAAAAACATACATTGACCCCTCTAGTGCTTGGCGCCATTTGGGACTGACGAATTAGTAGTTCGGTATCGACAGCAGCCCACCATGACGTCATCTTGACCCACCTCATATACCCTGAGCTTGCTATTGTCCTCAGGACAATATTGTGAGCGATCAGCGTGTGCTGCTCGAACCCGCAACAGCCGTCCCGCACGTACACCGCGCTGCTGTTATGACGATTAAAGGCCCCTGAGAACCGACGAGGTCGCAGCTCAGCATGACCTTAAATACAGTGTAGTCATTATTCGGATTTATATGGATGGAGACGTATTGGACGGAGACGTATTCACTTCTTGGCTTGCTTTGAAACAAACTGAAAATGCGAGACACGACGAAGAAAGATCGAGTCTACACAGGTATTTGACATATAGGTGTTTATAATTGTAGATTCAATTATATATTGGTGATGAATTAGCGCTTTGATGCAGTCAGGCAATAAGAAACGAGTTCAAAATTGATCTAATAACAAAAACATCTAATATCCATTCACGTGCAATCCTCTTCACCGCTTGCTCCAAAATACATAAAATGGTGCGTATATTTTGTGGTTTCAGAGTCGGTTGGTGATCGACTCATGCTTAATTGAAAATCTGGGACAATAAACCGTAGTCCATAAATACAATTTGTAATGCTATGCGATGTCCATAAAAATGAATGTCCTCAATAAACCCTTACTCGTTGACTCCAATTGCTTCATCCTGTACTATTATTTAATTTTTTGTACTATTATGAAAGAGTGTTGCCAGACAGTCTTTCTTTTCCGGACAAATTCCGCGATTTCTTTTTTTTCAATTGTGTTGGCCGGCTAAAATTTATGAAAGGAGAACTTATTAATTCAATGTTTAAAGCCGCCAAAAAATAAATGAAATTTTTGCACCGGAACCTACGAATATATTAGTATATATTGAGTTATAGGCCTTTATGGCCTTTTATGTTCGCGGATTTAGCAGTTTTTTAGGCCCCATGGTAACCTTGAATTATGTACCACGTTACATCCTGGAGAAATACATTTCGTGGTACGCATATGTACCACTTCGGAGTTAACTTGTTAATGGATGCAATTAACCAGAAAAAATCGAAAATCGCAGTTATATAATTGACAGCCGAGTTTCGATTACTCGTAACGACGGCCAGCTCTTAAAGTCGACCCAGACCTGAGTGAGCGGATGGAAGGCTACGTGTTAATTCATGC
>NW_025942689.1:0-612 GCF_000764305.2 Hyalella azteca
GTGAGATAGAAAAATACGAGCTTCAAGATTGCGAGTGCATTTTCTGCTCAATTTTGGAATTTGAAGCACGAAATGGGAAGAAAATTTAAAAGACTCGACCGTATAAAGAAGCCTAGATTCAGAAGACAATGAATCGTAGAAGACTAGACTAAAGAGCAAGGGCGTATAATCGTAGAAGACTAGAATATAGAGCAAGGGCGCATAATCGTAGAAGACTAGACTGTAAAACCAGGGCGTATAACCTTAAAAAAGCTGGCACGGTTATAGTATCTTATTTTGTACATATTTAATGCAAATTTGTGAGGCATTAATCATTTAAACTTCATTCCAGCCCTAGAAATGTATTTTAGTTCACTTTAAGAGCACAATGCGCGTAAAATTTAATCAAAAAGCCTAAAAGAGCAATTATCTACTTATATTCTAGCGTCTCAGAGCGCGATATCAAACTACAAATAAATTATTAGTCCAAGGAGACAATAATTTGCATCAAATTTAAAGATTAACTTTGAGTTTGCAACTTATTCTTCAATACAATCAAAGCCGAATCTATGATCGCGTATTTTGGTTAATTCTAGACTTTATACCGGTTATAAGACTGCATAAAATAAACGT
>NW_025942690.1:0-766 GCF_000764305.2 Hyalella azteca
CAGGCTGTCATATCCTTCATATGTAGGAAACAAGAGGCAGGCTGTCATATCCTTCATATGTAGGATACAAGAGACAGTCTGTCATAATTACTGTGAAAGCTAGACAGGCTTCCACAACTAAAGTTAACCTAAGAAATTAGCAGGTTAGCAATGAGATTAAAATTTATTATTATAAATTACCGTAGCTATTTCAAAGGGCAAAGGGTTGTTTGGGGCACTAACATTCACTAAAAAAAATTCCTAGAAGGAAATATTTCATATGAATGTAAATAGCAAAGCAAAATGTTTATCTGACGCTGCACAATGAAAGGAGAAAAAAATTCCTAGAAGGAAATAGTTCAGATGAATGTAAATAACAGAGGAAAATGTTTATCTGACACTGCACAATGAAAGAAGCCTCACCAACTATGCTTCTCTAAGCTGTTGACGGGTTCCTAGAAGGAAATATTTCAAATGAATGTAAATAGCAAAGCAAAATGTTTCTGTGACGCTGCACAATGAAAGGAGCCTCACCAACTATGCTTCTCTAAGCTGTTATTTCAAATGGCACAGGGTTGTTTGACAATTCATAGGGCACTGACGTTCAATAAAAAAATTCCTAGTAGGAAATATTTCAGATGAATGTAAATAGCAAAGCAAAATGTTTATCTGATGCTGCACAATGAAAGAAGCCTCACCAACTATGCTTCTCTAAGCTGTTGACGGGTGTGATGTAGTTGAAGGGAACCCACCCCACCTCGCCTGCGCTGGAGTGAGCCTCACACCA
>NW_025942691.1:0-3062 GCF_000764305.2 Hyalella azteca
AGTTTAATCTTTATTATGAATAGGATGTATGCAGCCACAGCAACCCGAAACGAAATTTGCTGCATTAGGTCTGTCATTTGTCCACTACTCGTTTCTTCACTAATTAGTTGCACAAATCTGCAGTAATCAGCACAAATGACTAACCCGTTGAAAATTGATACAAATAAATTAATATAAATTAAATTATGTATCCTTCCATTTAATTATTTACAAATAATAATTAAATGAATTATTAAATCAATTATGTATTTATTCATTTAATTAGTCTCATATAATACACTGAATTAAAATGAGGGAGCATTATAAGTATTTGAATTGAAATTAGCATGAATGAAAGTACTTTTTCTCACTCATTTTTCTCACTGTATTCATTCAGTGTCAGTTTCAAAATTTCGAATTGTTTTTATTATTTCAGCGCATAGAAAAAATAAAAGTAACATAATAGGGAGAAATTTACTTCTCTTATTCACTCATCATGAATTTCTTGATCATTGGAGCGAATTTTACTGCCTACAGATCGTATATCATTGGTATATAAAGGCTCTTCAATGCTGTATCAATTTACCAACACCAATCTTACATCTTCAACATATTTTTCCATCTCCTGAACTTCTTCACTGTAAACACATACTTCCAATTCCCAACCACAGCAATTTATTTCGATATAGTTTTTATATTTTTCTAGAAATTTTCAAGCCCAAGGCAATTTGTTTTCAGCTGAAGCTGTGACACATCAAAAGAATCCTCGTCGCATGCCGCAACGCCGAACTTTTACCTACGTAATTTCGCGATCTTTCGGCAGTGGACAATGGAAGGGAGGTTTGGCATTGCATGACATGTTTTTTGCACTGCGGAAATGAACCGAGGATATAAATTGAGCTTCGACCAATCTCGTATCTCAGAACCAAGGACGATTTGATCGAGACAAGTTGCTTCGTTTGCAATCGATTGATGAATACATTGTTCCTGCTCAGTAAGACTTGTGAACATTACAGTGAGCACTTGGTTCGGGTCATATGAAGACGGCAAGTAAAGCATGTGATTCCCAATTTACCCGTCCTGATTTTTCATGTGTTCAGTCCCGTGTTTAGTGTTCAAAAAATTTTGGAAGAAAGTTTGGAAGTAAGTTAGCACAACTTGATTTGGATCGCTTATGAACCGCAACAGCTTCGCCACGGTAATTGGCAAAACCGAAAATTGTGTTGTGATTACAGAGGGAACGTTTGATCTCAGATTTTGTTCTTTAAGCTATAGTCCCATAATTCTGTCGCTNACGCTGGGTCTGCATGTTTGTCTACATTGATAACTGTTTCTTTTTATAAATTTAGTGAGTTATGTTTAAAATATCTGTTTACCATGCAAATTCATCGGAACTTTTCTGTTTTGATGTTGAGGAAAGATGAAACTAAATTGAAGAAAGATATTAAATAAAATATTTTTGAAATGATTGTCGAGCATCTTACAATAAATTCCAATATATCAATCTTCAGTATTCTGTACATATTCGTGCTGAGTCATAAATAAATATTATTTATGCTCATAATATGACGGATAAAATCTGGAACAATTCTACATTTAAATCCTGATTCCAGATTATACATATAAGTATGCGATGGTTACTAGCAGTTGAGGTTTTTTAAAGGGTGTGCCGTTAGTAATCTTTTTCCCGTGTGAAGTTGGAAGTGTGGCACGAGCCCTGGAATTTTTACCAAACATTTATATCGATTCCGAATTGGTCAAGCTAGCAACAGAATATTTGATTTGAATTAGCTAATATACGGAGCTTTTTATCCCCCTGCTATACAGGATTTACCAAAGTTACAGACTTGGTTTTAGAAGTGCTTGAATTTGTGCAAGACGCATGGATTGAACGGAAAGCTAAATAATGACTCGTACAGTGATAGAATCCTCTGCACTTGATGAAGAAAATAAGTTGTACCTTCATATAGCGATAGTTGAAGTAAAATATTTTAAATAAAACCCACAAGCCTTCAAAAATTATCATGTAGACTCCAACTTCAACACCCTTATAATATTTCTCAACTCGATCTGAACATCCAGTTACAATTTCACTTCGACTTGACTTACTAAACGAAATATCACAGTGTACTATTTCGTGAAGTCTTAATTAGACTGCAATAATATTATTGATCGCTCTCACTCGCTTAATAAGCACTTACATAGTTCTTATATTAGCTCAACCCTTTAAATAAATACAAATTCTCAAAAAGAATCGTAACAAATGATAAGTAATAAAATAATAATTACCCCTCATTCATCTGGTGCACATTAATTATTGTATAGATAAGGTAAAATTATTGTAAAAAAGGTAACACTAAAACATTATTGTAAAGGTTACATTAAAAAAAAGCAAAAAGGTTACAAGTTGTAACCTTTTTACAACTTTTTTGAAAGTTGTAAAGGTCCCATAAAGGTAACATTGTAACATTATTGTAACAAAGGTAGATAATTATCAAGCACAGTAGGCATGCCGAGCTGGACACTAGTGAGATCTCTGGCAGCATGGCGGCGGCCCGTGAGGTTCCACAACCATCATCACGAGCGCGGCTTGAACGATGATGAAGATGCACATCCAATGGCAGAAAAAGTGAGTACTCATAAAATTAAGTAGTAAATCATCAAGTCTTGAACGAATCATCAAGTCTTGAACAAAGATGAAGCTGCACATCCAATGGCCGAAAAAGTGAGTACTCATAAAATTTAGTAGTAATTCATCAAGTCTTGAATGAGGATGAAGCTGCACATCCAATGGCCGAAAAAGTGAGTACTCATAAAATTTAGTAGTAAATCATCAAGTCTTGAATGAGGATGAAGCTGCACATCCAATGGCAGAAAAAGTGAGTACTCATAAAATGTACAAGGAAATCCTGAAGTCTTGAGTGTAATATGATAGAAAAAAGAGAAATTAGTTGAGCCTAGGTACAATGAATTTAATTTTAATTGTAAAAAGACCTATCAGTTACAGGAATATTTGTATTACAGGAATTCGCTTATTCTAAATTATATCAATGATTGGATTGCACGTTTCAGTAATGGCATTT
>NW_025942692.1:0-679 GCF_000764305.2 Hyalella azteca
ACGCATTGTGATATGGGCACCATAAGAAATAGGTATGTATTGAAAATCAATGTATTGAATATTTACTAAAAGGCACATATGGATGACAGATCACATTAATAGATAAAATTTCAGTTGACGCACTGTCGAATTCTTCACTGTGATGAAAAAGGTCGGTACATAAGCCTCGTGAATCTTACGTAGAAACATGGTATGTCAGAGTAAAAATCACTTTTACCCATCGTGATTTATTCATAAAGGATCAAATCAAATATACAAGTCGCACAGAGTTGAAACAAAAATTCTATCATTTGAAAGATTGGCGTATTATGTTCTTCTTTTGTTATGTTGCTGGATTTCTTAACCTTGTTCTACTAACGCAGTTGGTTTTAGCATAGAAGAAGAAAAATTGAGCATTGGAACTTATTCCAATTCAACTTCTTAATCTATTTATGTTTAGTTCACTCCCATTCGAAATACGAATAAAGATTGAACATCGCGATTAGAATGAACATAACGATTCGAATACGAATGTGTTTCATTGCGAATTAACACCAGAGAATTCGACCTCATTCAATGACCGCAACATTGTATTCCGGCCTTACTTATAGTTACGTTATTTTAGTTTGTTATTTATACCAGGATCCATTCACGGTTACATTGGAGCATAGATCACCAGCTCGCCAGACTAAAATCACGG
>NW_025942693.1:0-1289 GCF_000764305.2 Hyalella azteca
CTAAAGCAACACCGGAATAAGACAAGCTAGCCTCGGATTCGAGGCTTGAGAAGCTTAGTTCTTTTCTCGGTATCGCACATGGGCGGCGCATGATGGACGTTGAAGGTGATGCTTCAGCATAGCCTCAGATAATGCTTCAAAACTAATGTTTTACAAGAAGGGGATCTTGATGCTAAAATGTGCGGCTACAAAAAAAAATACTTTGTTTAACGTAGCAAATTTAAGCGGAGTAGCGTCTTTTTCTTGTATTTCAGAAAAATTTGTATTTCGCGGGGCAAGCGAATCGCGGGATAATGAATAAAGAATTACGCGGCAGAGTATATCTTGTAGGTAGATAGGAGAAAAAATTAGATATGAATTGTGGCAATACATTGAAGTTTGTGAAAATTTTCTTGCGCATTTCCTGTTCAGCCTGTTCTTCGGTTCCTTGTCTGCAGATGCGGCTGCCTTCATTATCTACAGCAGTGACACATTTCACGGTTACTAATAATGGTAATCACATAGTTAAAATCGCTACCTGATTTCAAGATCACAACAATTGTGGAATAACCCAGCAAAAACCACTGCATATTTCCCCTGTCAACATAACAGTTCATTTTTTTATTAAAAACCGTTGCCTAATTTCACGCTCACAAACACTGACCAATTCGACCGTAAATTCCACTGCCCATCAAACTTTGCTCAATTCCGATGATTTAAAGGTTAGATAACTTACGATCACATGCAGTGGCCGATTTGAGTAGCAAAGACTTGCAATAAATGTGACAGAATTCTTAATTATAAAAAATAGAATAGAGCAAAATAGAGCAAATTAAGTGGCACGTACGCAAACTTTAATTCATTCTAAATGCTCACCCTACCTTCATACATTCGGTCACTCCAAGTAAGTTCAAGATGTTCTCATAACTCGATTATTGGTTCAAGATAAATTGTATGATACGTTCGCGCTAAATTAATTGATACTGCGTTCACGATCACATAATTGATCTATTCACGGTAACTTTATTGAAGAATTCGCTGTACATAATTGTTCCATTCACGCTAACTTAATAATGATCATTTCACTCAAATATTATTGATCACTTCACGATAACATAATTAATCCTTTCATGATAATCTAATTCACCCACAGTTCAGAGGTGGGCAGTAGCGCGCTACATGTAGCGGCCGCTACTAGCGGCCGCTACTAGCGGCCGCTACATTTTCAGTAGCGGTAGCGGTAGCGGCTCTACATTTAAGGCAATGTAGCGGTAGCGGTAGCGCCCGCTACATATTTAAGTAGCGATACG
>NW_025942694.1:0-36062 GCF_000764305.2 Hyalella azteca
CTATGTAAATTAAGGAGCATGAGATGGGCAAGCAGTAACTGTGGGATAAAATAATAGCCTTAATTAATACACGGACTAAGAAGGTTTAATTCCGTTAGAAGTAATGAAATTTAGTAAATTAAAAATAATAATTAGCATGCAATATTCATAAATGTATTTAAGTAGTTAACCATAAAAAAAGGGGATCAAGGAAATATGTTAATTTATCTTTCAGCCATGCCACCTCTCGATACGCATTAGCAATAAGTTAGGTATGAACCTAGCATAGTGAAACAAATAACTATCCTAAAATCAAACGAGCTATCATAATGCAGTTGATTAGCGGCTCTGAAGTGAACTGATTAACACTATGTGCAAAGGTAATAGTATTAGTTGCAGGTAGTAAATAAAATTTGAGTATCACAAAAGTTGGCCAGATAGACACAGCATTAACGGACAAAGTAAACTCGTTTAATATTATTGTTGTTTCAACTGTTTTCTAACTTTAAATTTCGGCAATTAAAATTCTACACACGCATTCGCCCAAGTATTTAGGTCTTCCTAGCACATGCCACCAGTATAAAGTAGGACGTTTGGTGAACGACACCGCGAAACTCGGGTCCTAAAACCTGGAATATGAATTTTTACACGTTGCAGATTTGCTTTGTGGCAAAAGGGTCATGGTAACCCTTGGTTCAATACGGTTGCAACGAGAAAGTGGTGATCGATCAAAAAATCGTTGGCGGTAAAATATATAAGAGTTTATGTCGGAAATTTTCTGAATAAAGTGAAACGCAAGTTAATGAAATACAGTATATAAACTGCTACGTCTCGGACAAATTTACGGGGGCAGTGTATCAGAGATCTCTTCTAAAATACTGAACAGATTTGAACGAAACTTTGCATATAGAAACCTAACCTCCCAACGGTGATGTTTAGCTCATGACAATTTTTGCGATTTTGCCTTCGTTTGCGTTATACAGCTTTCCGTATATGGCTCTAGGTCAATGCAAGTTCAAAAATCGGCCTGAGAAATGCCGGTCGTTTCTCCGTATATCCGTAAAACTCGCAAACGAAGGAAAAATCGAAAAAATTGTCACGAGCTAAACATCACCGTTGGGAGGTTAGGTTTCTACATGCAAAGTTTCGTTCAAATCTGTTCAGTATTTTAGATGAAATCTCTGGTACACTGCGAATTTAAGCATAATTTTGCTGTTTAAATCACGAATGAGGGAAAAGAAAAATACTCGCCAACGAAGGCAAAATCGAAAAAATTGTCACGAGCTAAACATCACCGTTGGGAGGTTTATAGGTTTCTATATGCAAAGTTTCGTTCAAATCTGTTCAGTATTTTAGAAGAAATCTCCGGTACACTGCAAATTTCGGCACTTTTTGTCATATAACTCGCGAAAGATTGGCACGAGCTTGACATCAAAGTTAGGCCATTATGAATATGTGTACCAAGTTTCATCGAGCTACGCTCAGTACTTTGGGAGATATTCCAGATACAGAGTCCGGCCGAGAGACCGGCCGCAAATACGGCAGTAAATTTGTCCGAGACGTTAAACTGTTATAGGAGAGGTCATGTGCTTTCATGAGTGTGTGTTCACCGAAACTTTCAAACTTAAAGCAAATAAAAATATAATCGAAAGTGCTCAGAGCCGCGCAACAAGAAAAGAAGAAAGTTCCAGGCTGAAAGGGCAAGTCTCATAAAGAAAGATTAGCGAATATGTAGCTTCCAAGTCTTTGTTATCGACGTCTATTTACAAAAATTCATTATTTCTCACCGTAGATTTGTAAATTTACTTTAGACTTTCAATAGATCGCTTTCCTGTACCTCTCATTTTACGTATGTTCTGTTTTTACTTGAATTAAATTGACTGCTACGCAAACAAAATCCAAACCAGATTTTCCTTCTGCAGTGCAGGCAAACTTGGCAGAAAGTCCATCTGCTATTAACACTGTTTCCGCCCAGTACTCTTAAACAGAATCAATTTGTTCTATTAACATAACAATGACATATGTATGTATATACTGGCGGAGGCAAAAATGACATAGTCTACGTTATTGGGTCCGAATGTTTCACTATTCAAATATTTGACGATGATGCGGAATATGATTGATGGAATTTAGGCGAAAGACGATCACTAGAGACAAAATATTCGCAAATTCAATTGAAGCAATTGAATTTACTGCGTTTCGTTTATTTATTTACCTCGAGAAAAATGCGGGAACCATTCAAATGATAAATACTGTAATTTGATGTTGTTTCGACAAAATTAGCTGAATTACGCTCCAGCAAATACTTTCTCTACCGAGGAACTAAGCAGCTTAAAATGAAATCAAAACTGTAATAAGAGAACAAATCTGAGTGGCCATACATCAAGAATTATTATTCAGTGAAATTTGTGTGAAAAATTTCCAAGTGAATACCTATATTCACTACATATATTAAAAATTGAATAAAGACGGGATAAAATTAACACCATCTTACATGTTTATTATGAAATACCTTGTAACCAATAATTCAGCCCAAAAAACAGACCGCAGGAGTCAGATTTAGTCGAAGATATTAAAATTTTAACAAATGTACAGTGTTAAGCATTGCTTTATTAAATAATCGTGCATTATTCACATCAAAAAATTGCTTTCACATTGTTTCTCATAAAATTAACAATTCATCCTCACAAATAAAATCATAATAAGGAGGAATGCTGTTTTTCAATAGTAACATGATCATTTTCATGGAAAAAGTCACGATGTGGCGGAATAACATTGTGATCCGTATCTCATCAAAACATCTTTCCAGAAACAAGGTGAAAATTTTCCAATATTTCTCAATTATAAAGCGAAATTATTTTAAATTTGAATTTGCGGCAACATCCCTCTCGTCCTTCCCTCTTCCTTCACACCATAATGTAGGATTATGCAACATATGTACAACATGCAACTTGTATTTGCATGTCAGTCCAGAATAATTGTGTTTGAACTTCCACTGATTTCTTTTTCGAAACTTATCCGAATTGTGTAGCCTATATATAATATTCAAAATTGTAGCTTATTATTGGTGCTCAATAAAAATGTGAAAAATAAAGAGAGCACTATCATAGAAAATGTTGGAATAAATGTTATCAAAAGTTATAAGCTATATATATAAGGGGACCGTTTAAATCTTTGATTCAAGTCACGGACAATTATAAAAAATATAACTCAGTGCTCACTGCAGTGAGTGACAGAGAGCGCATTTCCTCGTCGACGAAAACTTGAGGTCACGGACAGACGGAAGGACGGACAGACAGACAGACAGACGGACGGACGGACATGGCGAGCACAATAGTGCATTTTTTCCATTAATGAGAAAATGCGCTAAAAAGATAGCGTTACCCATGACGGTGAATGACTTAAATAAGTTCTCTTTTAAAACAAAGTTACTCTGAAAATATTTAAATCGCAATTGCCCGTGAGAAGTTTTTTATGTCAGTTCGCTGCGACGATTACGTAAAAATATGACTGATTCCGCAACATGAATGGCGTAACATTTGTTCAGTTCTCTTTTAAAACAAAGTTACTCTGAAAATATTTAGATCGTAATTGCCCGCGAGAAGTTCATTATGTCAGTTCGCTGCGACGATTACGTAAAAATATGACTGATTCCGCAACATGAATTGCGTAACATTTATTCAGGTAGTGATAGGGAGAATGGGATATGAAATAAGGACTTATCCTATTTAAAGAACTATCCCTAAAATAACACCATCTACGGAGAGAAGTTAAGTCAAAATATTAAATTTAAATACGAGTATAAGAGAGTATAGTTAATTATGTGACGTACAAACGTTTAATATTATTTTCAAATGAAAAGTTTCCCAATAGGCTATTCGTGCTATGTGCAAAACTATGTCCGACATTTTTTAATAGCGAATGATTTAATTCATTCAAAAATGCTATGTTAATATTTAACTTAGAGATGATCGTTAGCTAATTAGGAGTGATGGGGGCGTTAGAAGAAGTGACGGTAGCGTTGGCAGGAAGCGTGGAGGGCTGCGCGGGCGGCAGCGCGTCTCTGAACTGGATGATCACCACCACGTACGACAACATGAACGCCAGCGTCTGCACACATGGATACAGCGCTGTCATTTCTCGTCTATACTTTTTCTTGAATAATCAATAAGTAAGTTTAAATCTCTTGATACAAGTAAAAATGATTAATTTTTGAACTTTTAGATGCTTTTTTGATTCGAATTAAACAACTATCTCCATGAGTGAGTAGAAAACTTCGTGGATCGATCGTTCGGGAAGGATTGCTTATATAACATGCCGACCTAATATGATTGTAGCCGCAGTTTGACGCATCTCGTATAGCATTTGTTTATCTTGAGTAGTTTTCAGCATCACTCTTTCTCTACGTGTCACTTTGCTCCCGTCACCGACCAGTAGGTACGGTATGGTGCGGAGATGCTGAAAATTTGTCATATTGTTATTTATCAGATTTGAATGGTTGTAGGATTTATTACTGTATGTAATAGCCCTTAATCTTTTTGCACACGAAAATGCAAATAATTTCAATCTGCGGCATTAAGCCTGTGACATTAGCTTGAAACCCATTTGGCGAAACTTGGCAGAATTTCGCTGTAATTAAATTTGTTTTTGTCTCAAATGTCCATAGTTTCATGTTCTTGTGTGAATTACGAAGTCAGTGAACGTGAAGACCATTACTAGAATGGTACGTAACCATATTAGACTGCAAGAGAGCGGCTACAATGATAATGCTCTGAATATGCTGATGCAAGGGTCTACTTCCATTATAGTCGATGGTCTAGTTAATTGCTTATATTACCCATCAGGATTCAGGAATACATATGTAGTCAATTTCAAGGACAGATGTTTTTTGTCCAAGAATTCTTTAACCAATTGATAGCAATAAACCTGCCTGTTATGGAGTGTGGAAAGTTTTCGGAAAATATAAAGTTCAACCTATATCGACGTGCCTTGTCACCGCGTTAGTGTGCAGAGCTTCACATTCGTACTAAAATATTTTCCTATGAAAATGGTGGTATTGCCACTCAAAGACAGCTTTAACCTTTTATTATGAGAAATGTCCAGGTTCATAATATGAATGTTTACTCTTGCAAAAAACATCCGCTCTTGCTTTTGGATGGTTTGACTGTCGTTACATTCTATAGTGGCCCGTATGCTAAATAGGGCACTAGCACTACGAAGTAGCACTACGCACTACAAGCCGTAGTGCCTACTATAGTGCGACATGGAACACTACGGTTGGCATGCTAAATAGGGCACTAGCACTACGAAGTAGCACTACGCACTACAAGCCGTAGTGCCTACTATGAAGTAGCACTACGCACTACAAGCCATAGTGCGGCATGGAACACTACGGTTGGTATGCTAAATAGGGCCAAAAGCATAACGCGCACTCTAAAATCTGAAGTGTCCTACACACCGCACTTCACGACGACACTACGGTATATTTAACCTTGTTTACTTCGTCAGCTATGGATCTATTTGGCTTACAGCAAAGGCATCATCGCGTAAAAACCTCAGGAACTACATTCCATGAATATAAAAAAATGTACCGCTTCAGTGAATAACATGTTATTCTTATGGCAGACATTTTCCTTGGCGAAGCAGATGAACAGCGTAGAAGTAGAAAATACTTTTCTTGTTTTTTGATACAATTTTTTTATTTTTTTCTGGAGTCATTTTGAATTCTTCTGCAAGAACTTTCCATGCTTCTCTCTTTTGTTCGATGTCTTTGGGAAGCGTGGCCTTTGAATATATAATGGGAAAGGTGCGCAGACGCCTTGCGAATTTCAGCTCACCATCACAATTTTCACTAGTACTATTATATACCATCACAATTAGACATTTTACATCAATCTTCTGCAAAGAATGAGAATTACTTAGGGAATAATTAATTATTTGAGCACTTAACTACCATTCTTCAATAGACTCATAGCGTAGTGCGGCACTATAAAGTACTCTTAGAGCGAAGTAGCACTTCTGAGTCTTTCTGCATACGAATCAGTAGTGCGACACTAAGCGACACTAAACATTGTAGAGCTACTTCGAAGTGCTTATAGTGTCTGTGACGTATTTAGCATACCAACAGGACACTTCGTAGTGCATAGTGCTACTTCGTAGTGCTAGTGCCCTATTTAGCATACGGGCCAGTGTTTGGTCCAAATAAAGGTCCTATGTGGTATCACTTATTTCTATTTAATTTTGGCATGTTAAACTAGTAACTAACTTCTTAATTTAAGTACCAGATATACCTAATTTACATTCACTTTGTTTTCCTAGCAACAGTAGTTTTTTCTTGTGAAGCTTGGCTTCCTCTTCTCAGTTGTTTTTTGAGCAACGGACGCAGGTTTAGACGCGCACTTTATAACATTGACGACTGCCAACGCTTCCATCGATTATTGAAATTTTAGTTGACCCAATTTCACGCTGCAACATGAATAAATTAACTGAACTGAGCCCACTAGATTGCAAAATTCACTGGATTTGAAATATTCCTGGAGTATTCGTAACGTCTTTGAATCCTGGAGTTCGCAGGAATACGTTACGATTGCATCCCATATAAAGTGATCGAGATGTAATTTTATTTAAGCACGTGTCTTATAGGTACGTTCATGAGAATTTTTGAACTAAATGAAATAGAAGAAACAGAACAAAGAGATGTAAGGAAGTGTAAATGATAATTGTATACGTTTTTAATCAACAAAACCCACGTTGAGAAAAGAGCTGCGGCCGACGGTGCCGAAGTTGCAGAGGGTGAGTTGGCGGGGCCTTAGCAGCGAGAGAACGATGCCAGTGTAGGGCTGAAGAAGAAATTTATCAAGCTAGGTCGTCGTGTGGCTAAATGTGTCGGCCTGAATTTCCGTACAAAATGCAATAAAAAATCACGAGTTAGCACACAAATGCACGATGGGGAACGACGTAATCTCAATCCAGGCTCACAGAAGCAATAAATTTAGCCTGTTACATAAAAAAATACTCAGTTGAGGTTACATGTATACCCAAACCATCATCACCATAAATTTAGTTAACAGCTAGGAAAGTAGTATTTACCTTCAAAAGCTCTTCGTCTGGCAAGCGGTAAATGAACATCCGCAGATTCACCATGAACTCCTCCTCCTGAAAAGTGATGTAAACTTTAAGATTACAGTTTTCACATTCGTCGTCGGATAGACTGAGCGAGATCTTATGAGATATTAGTACACCCAATGTGTTACTTATTATCAATGTGGCAATGCTACTGCTCGTCTTTGCAGCTCAGCACTCACCGCTTCTGTTAGTGCATCCGCTGGGTTGTTCATTAAGAACAGGAAGCAAAGAGCCTCTGTTATTAAAATTAAGTAAACGGATATATCGTGGCTACTGCCTTTACTTTCCAGTGGTGTCATAAGCAGGTAGATGCCGAAGAGGAGGTCAGTAAGAAACCATATGGTCAGGAAAATTAGAGTCCATGAATACACGCGAGTGATGAGCTCGATGGCCTGGTCGATGAGTAGCAACTGGCGTTCAATTCCTCTCAGAAAACTTGAATATGACGGTTGCGGTCTTACGGCATTTCTTTGGGCTATCGATGGGACAGGAATTGGTTTGCTTGGATACGTTTCCATCACAGTGTCATATTTACTGTAGGAAGTTCCATAATTTACTAGTTGATCGGATGTTTCTTCTAGTCTTTCTGTAAGAACTCCAACGTAGAAATTGAAGCTAAGAATCAAAACAAATGATAACGCCCAAAACACGCAGAAGGCAATCTGGTCGCACAAAGTTATTAGCCTGTCTTTGTTACTCAAATTTTGTATTGAAATCCAATTCTTAATGAAAAGACATATTTGGGTCGTCCGAGCAGCTGCCAAGCAAATTACCAGGCAAGAATTAGGAGTAAATTTATTGGGGCGCATTGCGAGAGAAGGCTCGGCGCAGTAAATTGACGCGATAACTTTTGAAAGTTCCGTAAAAGTTCGTTGGCTGAACAAACATTTGATGCTTGAAAATGTTACCATGACTGGGGAAATGACATACCAAGCAATGAAGAATATCCCGTTCATAGATCCATCAGAGTAGTCACGTGTACTGAAGACGTAGAAAGAACAGGCCAGGTACAGAGCGTTCATCGCAAGGTACCATGTTAGTTTCATCAAATTTCCGAAGAACGAGGCTTTGGTTGTTTGATTTCTGTCTATCCACTTGGCTTGAATCCTCGGTTTACTTCCTCCCCTATCGTAACTGTCCACGTTTCTGGCAATTTCCCCTCGATGGTCAGGCGCAGCAACCAAGTTTCCTCGTTCCAAGTACAGCCCCATGAACTTTAAAGCCGCAAACCAACGCTGCAATGAATTTTTCCTCATGATGCACTAGAATTGTAAGAACCTTTTTTTTTATTAATCAAACGTTGGACTTTGTGTAAGAACCTTTTTTTGATTGATCAAACGTTGAACTTTGTGTAAGAACCTTTTTTTGATTGATCAAACGTTGAAATTTGTATAAGAACCTTTTTTTGATTGATCAAACGTTGAACTTTGTATAAGAACCTTTTTTTGATTGATCAAACGTTTAACTTTGTGTAAGAATTTTTTTTTATTGATCAAACGTTGAACTTTGTGTTCGGATTTTTACTATGACTGAGGGCACAGAAATTGGAGAAACGTAAAATCGAAAGTAAATGAAAAATTATTTCCTTAGCTGAATCGCTAAATTTATATTGATGAATTTCCTATGATCTTTTGCGAGGGGAGGAGATATTTCAGTGCACTAATTTTTAAATTACGAATTATCGTATAAATAAACACAATCAGTTGAAGTAGAAGGTTTACTGGCCTGTATTATGTCTCGAAACACACTGAGAAGTAAGAAGCGTGCTAACGTCATAATTTCTAATTCAATCTATGATATTCTGTGATTCTTTTATTCTTTTGAAGACAAAGACATGTTAGGGGGCTGTGAGGCATGCAATCGACGTACTAATCAATCCACATGAATATTCGTGCCCGTATTGCTGTTATGGGTCCATGAATTAACCACAACTCACGCTCCGACCTGAAAACTTAAGAGAAAACTCCCACCAAAACTTTCAGGTGAGTGCAGCTCATAAGCTTTTATTACCTTTATTATAGTGAGCTGGGGTCGTGTTGAGCAGTTTTTGATTACATGCAAGATTGATTTCGGTTGTGAAGGTCTAGGAAGCCTAATGCCGAATTGCTGCGTTAAAAAACACAAGCTGCGTGTATTGAAACGTGCCACACTTAATTTGTAAAAAGGTAGGGGAAATATTTAAATGCTTAAAACAAATTTCATAGTGTGAATGAATACAAAAAACGCACTTCAGTTAAATTGCACAGCACTCCAATTAAATTATTTCCAAATTGAAGACAAAAAATTTTCATATAATAACACATTTTTACATGATCAACATAAAAGTTTTCTGGCAATACTGTTTTCTGGCACCAAATAGAAAATAACCCGATACTTCAGTTACTTAGCACTCAATGTGTCATTCTTTGGATACTTTTAGTTCACAAAAACTAATAATATTTTTGACGAATCACATTAATTTAAACAATAATAATCACATAGCATAATGGTAAATAGACACAAAATTCCACCAATCGAAATATTAGATTTTTTATGCGAGTGTGCATGCTCCTCTCCTCGCCAACATGTAATATCACTTTAGCATTGCGCCGTGTACAGTAATTGGTCGTAAATCGATAAATCAGACAAAACCTCGTACGATTAAAAAAAATCTCATATCAGATTTTTTTGGAAGAGAAAAAGAAACTGGTTGCATTTCAGCAAGACTACGACTGTTCAACTGTTGCTCTCAGAATAATCACAACACATATGGCAAGGTATCAAGTCGAAGACCGAGTCGTCCATACAACATATAATTTAGGCTATATTGCATGTAGGGCACTCATTTCAAACTGATTCCGCATTAATTGAATATTGAGCGTTTGATCAAAGTTACAAGTAACTGCTACAGCAGCAACTACCAAGACAGCGACTTTTGACATGCGAGAAGAACCAATCACGACGAAACTGAAGTTTGTGTGACAGATTCACCTTCCATGGACCGGCAAACGATTTGGTCAAACAGAAGAACGAGACAATCTTCCACTATGTTGATGGAATTGTGCGATTAGCAATGAATAACTATTGGCTCTTTTTTCTTTGACGAAACAAGTTTTAGTTTAGCTGGAAGTAGCCTCCCTATGAGAAAGCTAATTTACAGTCTTATTAGAAGAATTTTTCATTGTGGAACACACTATTGATTATCAATTGAATAAGCAACATTCTCCTGTGCTAATTAAACTTACTAATTTAAAGTTGCAGTTTTCAATAATTTATTTTAAATTGAAGATCTTTTCGACCGCCTTTATAATCTATACGACAAGCATTGTACAGGGTGTGGCAGAACCGATTGAGCAGTTTTGAGGCGAAATAAAAGAGTAATGGAGGTACATAAATAAGAAAGTTCATTTTCCTCGAGGTTAGCATAACATACCATTTAGAATACTTATGTTTTGAAAACTATATCAGGAAGATGGTGGCTGTTAGCGGCAATACACTGTTGGAGTCGTTCAGCGCCACGCAATTAAGAAGACATGAACACCAGCGTCTTCGCCCACGGTTAACACACCAACATTTTTCAATGAAACTTTTTGATCGATCAAAATAAATCACTCACAGAGTTCATAACATCACTAAATCATTAAACTTAGCCTGAGAACACGCAAGACTCAAATACTTTTCAACACATATCCATTAACCCATCAGTAATAATTTTTTTTAATTAATGGTGACGAAATTTGGGACTATAAAATTTATTTAGTGGACGAAATCATACGAAAACCTAAAGTTTAGCTTTGATATCCTGTTCGTTCTAGGATCATGTAATATTTCCAATGAAAAAAGAACGATTTTGTAGGACGAAAATAAAAAAATATTATTACATAACAAATTGTTCATTGAGCAGTCGTAGACTGTGCGTTTTGAACACTTTTAAGGTCAGTTAAACTTTTTCCAACAGAAAAATCAATATTCGAGCAATCATAATATAATTTTATTTATAAGAGTTAATGCAAGTAATCATCTTGAAATGTTTCAACGTGTCAAAACTCGCGATATCATGAATATATCAATTAATTGTCACAGAACATATATCATGAAACAGGCTAATGTTGAAATCCCTTTTGATGCGAATCTGCACGCTGGAACCTCGTAAAATTTGAAGTATTTTAGTTCAAACACACTATTAAACCTAGGACATTCTATTTCGTGCCAGTTGATTTGAAGTTTTCTCAAATATTTTTTTATGAACGCCGATAGAGGAATAGAGAGTAAAAATCAAAGGGAAATACAAATCCTAAATGTAATACGAGGCGAGGAAGGAAGTTTAGAAAAGAAACTAGCAGGATGTGGCAGCTCCCATCATAATATTGTTCTTCATTATGAAGAAAAATCAGGTCTTCAGTTCATGTTTGAAGTTCCGTGTAAGTCAAAGGCACATTGATTACAGTTTGCCAACAGTGCAATAAATTATTTTCAATGCTTTATTATATTCCTTGTGTTTCTGTAGCACACATGTACAAATGCACGATGAAAATAAACTCCAGATTTGGGGCAAATCCTGGAGTAAATCTTTTATAGTTAACGTCGAACATTCAACAATGTCATGACGTGCTTGCTTTTCAGATACTTAAATAACTTTATCATACAATGATGTACTGTATAATTGATTTCGGCTTTAAAAACTGAATTTAATTTCAACGTTCAATGCAGGAACTCGATAGAATTCCCGACTAACAAAGTCAAGAGAAAATAAATGGGTTTCGTATTTCAAAACGAGTCACAAAAAGCCAATTGTGCTTCAACGTTTAATGAGGTTTGAAAATATCCAGGAATTTGACAATTCTGAATGCTGATGCATCAGAGGTGGGAGCCGATAGACTCCGATATGTTACACTGCTCGACGTGAAGGTATACAATTGGATGAGGTGAGTGCGTGAGTAGGTTTCTACGACAATAGGTAATTAATTACTGCTCAAAAGTTGTAAAAGACCGATGTTGAAGCTATGCAACTGTAGAGACTTCTGACCCCAAAATTTAGGCAAAAGAATTTCTAAGAAAAAAAACATTTTAATACAACTTGTTCAATTTAAGAAAAGACAAATTATCAGAAGTTGTAACCTTTAACCAAATTGTTTGAAGCATGAATTCCATTATGATAATGGGATATTGCATTTGTTCAGACTTAAGAATAAGATCGAAGAGAATTCTAAATCAAAATATTCACATGGTTTCAGGTGCAAATACATTGAATCGGTGATTAGTACATATATTTAGACATTAGTACAAAAAGTAACTACACATGCAGTACACCAAACTTCACAATTCATGCTAAATAATCTTTTGAAAGAGTATTTTCCGTGTAACTAAACAAATGAAAATAAATTAAAGTTGCATAAATATATTACTCATTGGACAATTACCATGACAATTTAAAAGTCTAGTTAAGTAACGAACACGAATGCTTAATTTGCTTGCAATTCAGTCGCAACTTGGATTTAAACGCATCAGGAGAACTTGTTCAATTAACAGTATAGTGCACATTGCAGAGCACGCGGTTTTCAATTAATTTATTTATAATCGCACGGACAGGTCTCTGATGTAATACTCTAAGTGTGCGATCAAGTTAATTTGTAACGACACAACTGGCGTTGGCAGGAGACGTTGTTGACGCGGGATGCTGGGCGTCGATGTGGAACTGGATGACCACCACCAAGTACGAGAACATGAACGCCAGCGTCTGCAGTGCGAGAACTTTTTGAAGCTGTCCACCCATAACATAGACGCATCATTTCAAAGTTATTTTATGCGTGTTCTCTGAATTCAGCGTAATGATGGAAACTCTCGCAAAAATAAATTGAAAAGTGATGCAGGGTCAAGCGAATGAATCAGATATTGAAAGGAAAACACGTGTCAAATTAATCAATATCAATTAAGATTCAATATTGAACCAATACTTCTTTCATCGTGTATTTCAGAATTACGTAAGCAGGCGCTAAATTTTCCTACAATTAATATTATTCATTCAATTAACTAAAAATTTATATTAAGAACAACTCACATTCAGAAATGAACCTCGGCCGACGTTGCCGAAATTCCCGAGCGTCAGCTTACGTGGTCTCTGGACCGCCAAGACAAGACCAGTATGTGGCTGATGAATTGGAATGAGCGAATACGTTAGAAAACTAACAATGAGAAATTTAGAACTACGATCCAACAAATCGAACGACGACAAATCAGGACTTTATAAAATCTCTCTCTAAGTAAGCTCAAAATCAAATTACCAATAATCAAAGAATATATAATTCACAAACATTTATCAACCTCTTCCAAGCACAAAATTATGTTGGTAGAGAGATTCAATGGAATTTTATGCGATGTAAGTCTGTAAAAATTTCCACTTATTAAATTTTGTAGCATAGTCGCAAAAATTTCCGATTCCCGAAATGAGCGAAACTAAGATGAGAAAATATTTTATCGAAGAGATCCATTTTGAAATAAAATCTTTAATGGTTCACAGAATTTATCTAAATAAAAGCTGGAAAATTCAAAGGAAGCAACGCTTTCTCATATAAATATGTGATACAACTCACACTTTTACGAGCAACATACATTAATTAGGCACAAAATCTTCACATATTTAATTACCATTGAGTGCGAGTGATCCGGTAAGCAGTAAATCAGCATTCGAAGATGTGCAATGAAGGCTTCTTCCTGAAAATTGAGGGTCGAGTGCGTAAAACATCACAGTATCATTTTATTTTTTTAATGAAAAATATAATGTAAGAGAACTTGATTCAAGCAAACTGCACTTAACGACCAAATGCATAATGGTCCTATTAGATTTACTGCGTGATTCAAGAAAAATCTGCAAGACTTATTTTCAATAAAACGTAATTACTGATTTTCTTAGCGATATTTGTATGATTGATAGGTCCGGAACTCACTGAATTCGACAGATTGTCTGCTGGATTGTGCATCAAGAACAAGAAGAGAAGCGCTTCTATGGCGATCACAGAGTATGTTTCTATTTCATTATTGCCACTTTCAATTTGTACCACCATCAGGTAGATGGAAAACAAGAAGTCGGTAAGGTACCAACTTGACAAGAAAATAAGAACCCATGAATAAACGTTTGTTATTAGTTCAATGGCTCGGTCAATAAGTAGCAGCTGGTGTTCTATTTCCTTGAGAAATTTTCCAGGCGTATTCGGTGCTCGTCTATTCGCTCCTACGTTGTTGTTCCAAACTGCAACATGTGACCGAACACATGCAACATTTGTCGAACATGTGACCGTCTCGGTGTCAAGTTTATCAAGTAGAGTTACGCATTCCGAAAGGGCCACGGAAATCATTTCAAATTTCCCTCTTAGAACTCCAACGAAGAAGTTGAAACTGAATGTCAGAACCAGAGCCACCGCGAAAAATAAGAAGAAAACCAAATAATTGCCTATTTTTAATCCAACGAACTTACTGCCTTGGTTTTTATGCAGCTGGGTGGTATGTATGAGAGCATAAGTTCGTGTAATTCGAGTTACAGCCAAACAAAATAATAAGCATGAATTCGACGACCAGCAATTAAATTGCTCATCGTTTTTATTATTAAGCACATTTTCGAAAGCTGGAGGAGCGAGATCCTGCTGCTCAGATGAAACGGTTACCTTCTTCCATTCCAGATATAACCCCATGAACTTGAGAGCCAAGACGCAACGTCGTAGGGATTTCTTCTTGCTCGCCATGACGTACGGCTTTGTAAAGAGGTGCTCATGAAATTATATCAAATAATTAAACTGTCATCCTGCATTATTCATAGCAATGAATTAATCGATCTAATGAATTGTAACACTGGCGCGTGACAAGGAATTACGTGGCTATATCTTGAGGCCAGATTCCGTGTAACAATTGTTTCCATCGCATGACACAACCAAATGAAAGAAATTTAAAATTATTTCTGGAACATACTCTAGCAAACGTCAAAAGTTTAAGACGCCTGTAAAGAGAAAAAATATAACTCAGTACTTACTGCAGTGAGTGACAGAGAGCGCATTTTCTCGTCGACGGAAACTTGAAGTCACGGACAGACAGAAGAACAGACGGACATGGCGAGCACAATAGTGCATTTTTGCGCAAAATGCGCTAAAAAGAGGTTTGTGTATCCTTTACTAAATCAATAGATTAATGTTTAAGTATTATGGAGCTACTTACTAGGGATGAGTGACTTAGGATGAGTTTCCGATACTAATAAGGATACGCACTGAACGGAGCGGATCGTTTTAGATTATTATATAAACCTATGGTTCTAACATCTTTTAATCTTAAGCAAACAGCAAATTAAAAAACTGTACAATTGAGTTAAGTATTAAGATCATTAGATTAATTGCGTACGTTGCAAACTAAGCATGTGAGTATATAAAGTAGAAGGAAATTTAACAAAATTTCCTATGTATTATTATATAAACGCTATGGAGATAAGTTTCTTCATCGGTTCAAAAATTTAATAGCCCAAGTTTAATCAATTGGACAACAAAATTCATAAACAAGACTTCAAATTTTAATTTGAAGTCTAATTTTTAATTAATTTTAAACAACTTAAATGTGAGGGAACATAAAAAACATTTATTGAAATTTTCATACGTAGAAAAAGTATTTGCATTGCATCAAAATTATTCATTTCCCTCCATAGTGCAACGCAAAGCTCCAGACGGCACATGGTGCTGTGTTATATTATGGGGTGGGAGTTGAACAAGTTGCCGTCTCGCTCCAAAATGGTATTAGTTGAAAAAAGTTCCGTCTTGTTCGAGATGTGGGAGTTGCGCGTAAAAGCTCCGTTGTTTATAGATGACTGAGGTATTACATGAAAATTCATTCGGCAGTGAAAATATTCGAAATAAATCTGTTGATGGTGAATGATAGTAAACAACATGGAACGCTAAGCTAACAAATCGCTGGTAAGCGAGGATTCTCCGCACGAGCGAATGACGAACAACATTACACACTTACTCGTCCGGGGCTTCTCACTCTTCCGGTATCGTGTCAGCCCTTATATATGTAGCCTCGAGAAACAACGGCCATCGCCCTTCTATTGACGGCAAGTAAAAACTAAACCCTGATTCGTAAGAATTATGTCGTATATGTAATATTATTTATTGTATATAACGTGATGAATGTAGCTAGTAAATCTAACTCTTGCGCCTGCATTAACTGAAGGCAATCGCGGAACCATGAGGCAACATGCGTTTGTTAGTCCATGTTTGTTAATTTTTAGTGTAGTGCGATTATCTCCGGCAGATAATGGTTATAAATTGTCACTGAATAACATAGTGGGACTTCTGTCCGGCAAAGAAAAAGCTGGGCTAAAAAAAATTGGCTATGTCATTGTATATGATCTTTCATTGCATCATGAAAAAAATTAACACAATTCAAATACTTCCTTAATTCGGTAGCTTTGCCTTTCTGGTGATTGGGAACTAAATTTCTTTAAGTGATTAGCACCAACGGACGCTGAAAGCCCAAAAATCTGTAAATAACTTTTTTAATAATTGTTATATATCACTATCAGTTTCACTAAAATGTAGGGCGTAATTAAGTATTGTGTGTGTTATGACGCCGTATCTATTAATTTATGAAGTCTTCTGTTCCTCAATTTTGGTTCATAAATTTTCTGATATTTGCATCAGGAATTAGTATATTTCAAGCATAAAAGCAGTCCAAAAATTGCTATCCGTTGCAAGATCTATCTCTATTATTTTTCATGATTTGCTGTAATCGACCTTGTGATACATGGGAATAAGGTTCATTACGACGCTGTTTATGCATGTTGCCTGCACTGGCATCACATGCATTAACAGTCACCAATATGATGTAAGCTCATGAGTTGCTGTTGCCAATGTAATTACGCACTCTAAAATTGAGCGATCACATCGAAAATTTCCTGGTAATTACTTCGACTGAATTTTCATGCAAATGATATATGTAAAAATTTAATATAAGTTCATGTTCGAATGATATATTATATATATTAGTTCATATATTATTATAAGTTATTGTGTGAATGATAAAGTAAAAGATGATGAGTAATAGTCTGATGAGCTGGCGCTTTTTGGACTCCCCAAAAGATATATTATATATATTAGTTCATATATTAATATAAGTTCTTGTGTGAATGATAAAAGTAAAAGATGAAGAGTATTAGTCTAATGAGCTGGCGCTTTTCGGACTCCCCAAGGCTGCCATGGTCAACACGCCTATGCTGGCCATGGACAATGACGCCTGTGCATTATGCAACAATGCTTCGCAACTCACAGAAAACTGTGTATTTATTAAATAACGAAACTACAATAAGCAAATAATTTCTATTTTAATTAATAATAAATTTCTCCAAGCTTAAATTCAGTTTTCTATCAGAGTATTCTGTCGCGAATAGAATTATACAATATTAGTTATAATATCATACCTAGTTAATAAAAACATATCGATATATATGATTTAATATGATGGTTCTATAGATTTAATGACAACATCACTTGATGAATAGAACATTTAGAACAAAGTGATGGTTTAGAAACACCAAAAGAAAAGACAAAAAATAAAACAGTTTCTACAGTATAAAAATCAGTGAACCCTGCTTACTTAAATTGTACATAACGCTGAAATGTTGCGACTATTGATAGAATATATTGATATCACACGAGTAGAACCTATAAAATTATACTGAAGGTTCTGTGATCTAACATTTTCTGCAACAAAGTCGCGGCATATAAACATAAATTTTCTCGCACGTGTACTACTGTCTTGCATGCAGTCAAGTAGCGCTGCGAGCGCCGCGTAGGCAGCGCGCTAAGGCCGATCCGCTCACAGCCACAGCCGCTGCTATCGAGACGACGCCAGATTGAGGCGTCAATGAAACGCCAAGGAGCAGCCCTAAAAACGCCAAAACAGTCTCTCCATTCCTACAGTGGCATCGATACGGTATCGACGCGCTGCACATTGACAATCGATCTTATGTAATGTTAGCAGAAATTTTCAACTGCCAACTACAATCGACAATCGATCTTATGTAATGTTGGCAGAAATTTTCAACTGCCAACTACAAATGGGGTCTTTCTGATGACCGCCACTAAAATCGTTATGAGATCTCGCAGAGGTACAATTTATTAAGCTGAATTGTATAAAGTGCGGTGCCGTGTACACTAATAATTTCATGAATCTAAAGATCTTAGGACGGTTTGTTCAAGTCTGTTGTCAATAATGTGCACTATAGGCTATTGTGCCCTGACAGTACGGCGTTTTAGTGCAGTCTGTTTTGTAGTTGACTTCATTTCACGCCGTCGGCTGGCTGCATGCATTCCAGGATAGATGATGTTACGCGGCTCATGTTGCAGCCGATATGCAAATTATACATTTCAAGTTCTGTTTGTTGCTTTTTCACAAGTAGGGGCTCCTGTTCTTTCATGTGCCTTACTCCTATCAGTATCAGACATTACAGACCTACAATAGCAAATCATTCTGATCAGTTCAGCACAATCATGTTTACCAGGTTATTGCTCCCTCCTGCTGCTCAACCAAACTCATCCCATGTATATTATCAGAATAGGAAGTAATTAAAGCCGATAATCAAGGCGATGTACTCGGAGGGTTCTTTTAACTTCTTTTAACTTTAACATATTGACAGCAGAGCATGTTTCATTGGCGACTAATTGATCCGACAAAGTATGTGAACACTTCAGACTTCAAAAGCGAGTCTGAGGAAACTTCAGAAAAAAAAGACTTCAGAGCGAGTCTGAGGAGGTTTATGAATGAACCGCTTGCCAGAAAGGCATCTGATGAAGATAATTAATTAGAAATAATTCACCACAACAGCTGTTCACTAGACTTAATGTGAAGATGTGTGCGCATCCACACAACCTTACGTGAGTATTAACAATACTGCCAGCTCCACCGTCGTCCCTGCATGACGGCTCAATCACTTCTAACGCCCACGTCACTCCTAATTAACTAACGATCATCTTTATGATGAATAATGACTCATTAATTAGAAATAATTCTATTTAATAGTTCAATGGCAGTAAGAAATTTGGCCAATTTCGGTCTGAGGTTTGTACGAAACGCAAGTTGACATTTATCGGGACATTTTCTGCATAAATGAGGGTGGACATAAATGCGCTAGGCAATACATTTTATTTTGTTTTATAAATTTTAGCATAACGCTTCAACTTCAAGTCCCGAGGCAGCCTACAAGTTTCTTTGCGAAGTGCATTGCTTTCTCTATCTGCATTGTTAGCTTTTGTTACCTGTACGTGAGGAGATGGTTACCAAATCCGGTATATTTCTCTAGTTATCCTCTTATCGGACTACTTTAAAACATTTAGGATTTTTCGGTACTTCTTTTCTGTAGTTTAAAATGAATGACGACAGTTTATCCGTGTAAAATGTTAAAATTTGTTTGAAGAAATGTTGAAGGAAACTACGTTCTCGTAGGTGGTGGTAGGCACCTAATTTCAATAGTGACTTATATATTACTTTGTGTCAACGCTCGTATCATGATTTCCATGATTCCGTTGGCCTGCAAAAAAAGGCGGGGAACTTTCATTAACTTTTCTCTTATCCTGTTCTGTGATGACGCACTGACTCACTATATTATTTTGCTTATTCTACTGAACGGCAATGAAATGTTTTGAAGAATTGACTTCAGGTTTACGCCGGTTCTCAGAATGCGAACAGGAGCATATTGATAACTATAGGCTTATAATAAAAATTTTACCTTTACGTGATTTAGAGAAGGATCTTCTTTTATTTCATCGTAATTTAATTCATTCTAATGGTATATTTTTTCCTAAGTGACGACTTCAAATTGTAAATTTATTAAACCTTGTAATTCATTAAGACAAACATGACCACTGTGCACAATTTTATACTAAACCACTATTTGAAGGCATAGTAGGCCTTCATAACCATCATGTTTTTTATTGTGTATGTTTATTCCCGTCCTCAATTTTGTTCTCTCATTCAAAGGACTATTTCACATGTAAATTATTTATCTCCTTGGTATATAGAATACCTGCCAAAACGAGAATACCTGAAAAGGGTATTATACCATGTATATTACCGTTTTTGCCTAAATATTTGCAATTCTCTCAAAAATCTTTCTCTTAATCCTTCACCCATTTCCATAGTGAAACATTCTGACCAACTACCTTAGATTTTGTTGCGTGCGCTGACCACTAAAATTTGGAATTTGCGAATCGCATCCTGTCGGTATCCCGAATCCTGTCACACCGAATTCCCTCACCTCGAACCCCGCCATTCTCAATCCCACAGATAATTGTGAAGCCATCGTATTATAGTTTAAGAAATTCAAGTTTAAACCCAAATTTTTATAGTTATTAAAGAGATACCTTTTCATACACCTAATATATTGATCTCTCGCTATAAAATAAGAAGAAATTTTCTATATGTATTTTTTTAACAGAATCAATAAGCGCGATTCTTATTACAACCCAGGTATGTTGGCTAGCCTGTTCAAAGGAAAAATGTTGAAGTGCACCACTAGGAATAACATTTCAGATCCTGTTAATATCCCGTCACAATAGATATCGTGCATAAGACTTTCAAGAGTCCCTGCACATTTATGGCGCCAGGAGTACAACACTCAGACCAATTCTACAATAATATATTGATTCAAATATTTCTTGGCTTTTTACAAATTTTCTCGAGGTGAACATACAAATAGATCGCAACTAATTCACTTAATTTACTCTGTCATATTCATTTATACACACTCGAATATTTGTTAGTTATTGAACTTGCTTTTATCGTCAGTTTCGTTATATCGTGATGGCACGCACGCACCTTAACAATAGTTACGCACAAAGTAGCGATGATCTTGTCTGTTCATTGTTCAACCTGTAATGAATATGTTGCCAACGGCACATTGCCTTTTCTTTATTGGCATTTTTATTTTATTCAGGATTAATGATGTTTTGTACCGTTCATAATGAAAAGTTAAACTCTCGTTTATCATGGTGAGCAATCTCGCTGCTTACTTTTGTTCAGTTTCCCCTGTAGAGTGCAGGGGCTGAAGTCTGCAGAAATCATTGCAACTCACCTTCTACATTCCATGCAGTGCAATACAGAATTTGGGATTTCAGTAAAAATTTTGTCGAGTCAAATAAAATATTGCGTTCTAATCATAAAACTTGTCACGTTACATGGAACTTGATTACATGCATGTAAACTGTTTCAAGAATATTATCCAAAATTATCAAGTATTTTTATTGCCAGCTATAAATAAATGATAGGTATAAATAAACGTGCATTTGAACGGATCTCCCTTAAAAACTCTAGTTTTAATTTGTAAATTATTAACTGGATTCTGTACGAAGAGATTGGGGAAAACGATGTAAACAAAATTTCGAGAATTACTTTATCGCGGGCGATGCGATCAGCCTGACAGAGTATTTTTCAGGTTGTTGGTGATAATTGAATTTGTTGTATTCTGCTAAAAAAACTTTAAATAAAATCACATATACTTAAGAAATATAATTAATTATATCTGCGCTTTCTAAACGTTTTCCTATTCCCAGATTTTCTCGACTAAAAGTAAACAATTTATTGATTAATTTGCTTATTTTTATAAATTTTAGCCGGCTTAACGAGCTTTCACTAAGACTATTTTTTTTTCACGGAATAGCGTCAGTATACATGTTTCAGTTGTGAACAAAAGTTTTTTTCTAATTATCTTCCTAGAAATCGACCTACAGCTTTCGAAAAATTTTGAACAGAAAATGTCAGTATACACTAAAGTTTGCTTGAAGTAGATGTGCGTGCTGTAACGCTCTTATAAAACCTGAGTTATTGAGTAGTATTAAACAAACTTTATAATCTGCTTTGGTATCAGAAACCAAATAACATTAACACCGCAACACAGTCTACACGGGCGTATTTTAATTAGCAACCTAATCTTATTTTCTTTTCAGCCAGCAATATATTTTCTCCTTCTAAACTCCACAGTGCGTCCAGTTTTATTTGAATGTTTGTAATATTTATTGTAAAAGCCTGCATGACAACCCCACATACTCGAATGATATTTATTCTCTAGCACTCCACAAAAAGTTTATGGGAATACAATTATTGTTGGCTCCGGAAGCGCGTTTGATCATTGCTTTGAACATTGATCTTATATGCAATTAGATCATTCCTTCGTAATACGCCTCTGTCTAGTGTGTCGGGCTAATGACTACAGAAGTAGTACTCATTCATATAGCTGAAGGAACACTTCTTTCGTTCAGAACGCTTCCAGACTTTGCTTTGGAGAGTAACGCTGTATTATGTAGAGATTTAGACACAGGGCGATTGAATTTTTTTATCTAGCCTTTGAACAATTTCAAGTCTATCATTCATAAGACGGATGTGCATAATTCTTTGAAGAACTGAAATAATTTATGCGCAAAAAAATACCGGAGAACATAATAATTTGAATCAATGTAGTCGAAATCTGTAACAACTGTGATTGAAATGCTCACTGGACCTAAAAAAGCAATGTCTTCGCCCGCACACGTCCTGAAGAAGACATCACTGCAACGTTGGTCTATCGTTCTCAAGTTCATGGGGCTGTATTTGGACTTGAAAAATGTGGTCGGTGCGCCTAGTCGTCAAGGTGCTGTAACCAACGTACCAAGTAACGCAACCGAAAGAGGTAAAACCATGACTCGAGATCAATCTTGGGTGACAGACGGAGGCCAACAGAAAGATGCGTCGTGCTTCAAGAACGTGGGAAAATTAGCCTGGTATATCACCATTAACGCTGTTTATATGGCCTGTTTCGCCTACATCTGCAGTATTCCGAACCATTCAGATGGATCCATGTCTGGGATATTCAAGACCGCTTGGCGTTTTTTTGCCCTGTCACATCAGTGTTTTGTGTTATAAAATGCAAATTCAATCAAAGTGCATTTTCTACACTTTTTGAGTTAATTTCTTCTATGTCCAACTCTGAAGATATGTTCTCCTCCCGCTCCTATAAGTTCACTTCAAATTCCTGCCTGTTGATTGGTTTGGCTATAACTCGAGCAACCGAATTCGGATTCATGATAAAATACATAACAGATAAAATAGTTGAGAGCCAACTCATGATATCATATTTTATCATCTATTTCTCTACCTACATGTTTTGGGCGTTTAATTTCACTTTGATTCTCAGCTTTAATTTCTCCGTTGGCGTTCTCAAGAAAAATATAGAACAAGCTTCTGCTAAAGTAGCAGAACGTGGACCTTCGCTCCGTGCGCACGACGCAGTGGCGCCAACGTATCCCGCGACTCCAGGTTCTGTCACATCGCCCGCGTATGGAGAAGCCTCATCCGCAACTGAATTTCTTAGGGAAATAGAACACCAGCTGCTGCTCATTGACCAAGCCGTAGAACTTATCACTCACGTGCATTCATGGATTCTTATTTTCCTGTCCATTTATTATCTTTCCGATTTATTCGTCACCATTTACTTGCTGATGACTAAGCAAGGTGGTGCCTTCACTACGACAAATGTGATAATCATAACTGAGGCGCTTTGCTTCCTGTTTCTAACGCACAACCCAGCGGACGCGCTATCGGATGCTGTAAGTGGAATACCGGGCAACCGAGCTCACCGTTTACTCACTCGAGTCTCAAGTGCATGAGTGTCTCCTCATACATTGAACATGCAGTATGTCAGTTTTATGAATATGCCTACAAACGAATGCACACTCTATGAATTTTCATAGAATGTGCACCACACCGCATTTCATTCGCTCAGTATTTAATACCAAATTCTTTCTCAGGAAGAAGAGTTCATGGTGAATTTGCGGATGTTCATATACCGCTTACCTCATGACCAGCGTTGGCAGGTAAATAGTGAAGGATGTAGTGAAGCTATCATTTAGCTGGTTTATTAATCGGCTTAGAGTTCACGGTTAGATCACTTTTCATAGTATGACAATGAACGGAAATTGCCTAATAATTTGCCACTGCTGAGAACTGGTCCAATCTCTAAAAGTTTAAATCAATACCAGCAAATCTTGGTAACTTTGCATGGATAATTTAATTTAACAGATCAAGTGCAGGAAATGGTTGACAATATTCAGTTTGAGGTTTGAATCTAAAGTTTAAACAATATGTATATTTTCACGTTAAAAACGTGACTTTTCTAGTGATGTGAGACGCTGAGTATTCTTCGTTCATTAATATAACCAATGAGTAGTAGATTGCTTATATTTTACAGATTATAGACGATTGGTAATTTTATAATAATTTTTCATTTCATTCGTTACTTAGATCACGATATCCGTCTCTGTTCTCAACACTCTACTGACTCTAGCGTTATTATTAGGTCAAATCGACAGTAATCTGTCCATTTTCAGTGATTTAAAAACTCGAATGGTTGCACACCTTGATCGTTTTATCCATAATCACGGATTTATTGCTGGCTTTGAAAACAATAAGTTAAATAACGGATTGAATTTGTCCTCGTCGTGCAGATCGGAGGGTAACCATAGACTCGCTTGCTGGCTTTTCTATTCTTGATGTAGGGTTTAGATATACAAGTAGTTATACATAGATTAAAGAAATGATCAAGCAACTTAGATTCATCCATTATATATTACCCTTTCAACTAAGAAATAAATGCCGTCAATGTAAGTTCCATTAAATTTCTAAGATTTATGAAGCTTGTAAGGACTATTTCTAACAAAATAGCGGGTTTTCCTTAATGTAGTGTCAAGACCGAAGGTTACCTCGAAGGTGGTAGTGTGTGCGACAGGTTAGTTAGCCTCCTGCCTATTCAGATGCGTGTCTCGTATGTTAATTTCAACCTATTATTCATCTGTGCTGTAAATAAACTGTATTTGAATAAATGCTTGTGGGAACAAGTCTTCATTAATACTCCGACGAAAACACTTTATAAACTGACTTGGTGAAGAACCCGATCAAGTTATTACAAAGCTAGCGTTACACTTTGAACAAAGATATTAATGCAGTATCCGTTGTGCAGACGCTGGCGTTCATGTTTTCGTACGTGGTAACGTGCATCCAGTTCAACGTCACGCCTCCTCCTGCACAACCGACGACGCTGCCTGTGAACGCCACCAAAGGACCTAACTAGCCAATGTCATCAGGGTCTGAATTTAATTAGAGACTCGCCGTGGAGGATAATTTCCTGAAATGTAATTGATTGTAGCCAATAGCTAGTGCATTTCGCAAGCTAAGAAAGCATTGCATTCATATGATATTGAGTTTTTCACCTTCATTGTACTTACGTAAGACCGTTTGCTGCCACCACATACAACTAAAAGTGGAAATTTAGACATACAACTCTTGTGCTCATGCGTGATTAAATTATTAGAATGAATTTATGAACGATCGATATTACCATTCACCTCAAGCGATAATTGAATTTCTTCTCGTTGATTTGCTTGTGCTAAAACGAGGGTCATCCGGAAAGTAGTTCCCGTTTGAAAATTGAACAAAAGGAAGTAAATATTAACAAATATAAACATGTTTATTGAAAATAACATGTATTACACTACTTCTCTACGTAATCTCTGGTCAAATTTAAGCATTTGTCGTGTCGTGTCACGAGTTTTTGTATGCCAGTGTCATATTCCTCCGCCGCCAGTGTATTGAGATACGCAGTCACGTGTTCTTACAGTTCTTTGTCATTTTGAAACTTTGTCCCTGCCACGAAGTCCTTGAGTTTCGTAAACAGATGAAAATCTGAAGGAGCCTAGTCCGTACTGTAGGGTGGATGGTCGAAAATTTCTCACTTGAATTTTTGGAGAAGTTGTTGTGTTATACGAGCGCCGTATGCGGCCTGGCATCATCGTGCAAGAGAATGACGCCAGTAGACAACAGACCTCGCCGTCGATTTTGAATTGCACGTCGTAATTTTTTTAATGTTGCACAATATGCATCGACATTGATTGTGTATCCACGGTCATGAAATCGATGAGCAATACACCTTGCCGATCCCAGAAACACTGGCGGCGAAGGCATATGACACTGGTATACAAAAACTCGTGACAAGATACGACAAATGCTTAAATTTGTCCGGAAATTATGTAGAGAAGTAGTGTAATACATGTTCTTTTCAATAAACATGTTTACATATGTTAATATTTACTTACTTTTGTTCAATTCCCAAACGGGTACTACTTTCCGGATGGCCCTCGCAATATTAAATTATTTAGTTTGTGTCGGCCCTTGTCAAAAGATAGCTTGTTGAATGTGACACCTTACAAATGTGTCAAAAATACCACTGCATCTTAGTTCGTTGAATCTCAATTTACCGTTAACATTGAATGTGTCTAGGAGAATACGCGATTTGGGAATGTCGGGTGCTGCTTTTCTCATTGATGCACCTGCAATTATTGCCACTTCATTCATATTTATACTAACCGCAATAAAGTATTAACGTGATGGTCAGAGTTCGTTCCTAAGGTCCTTTGAAGTTTCAAGGAGAAATGAGCTCACCGGATGCACTTAGATAAATATTTATCACAGATTTATGCAGTGCAGATCAGATAACAGAGGTTGCTGTACATTAACGGAAAGGTCGTACTGTAGCGGGCCAGATATTGGTCCCGCTTTGTGAACTAGATTTGAAGCCGCCGCACTACTCGAAAGACGACTGCAGAGAAAAATGTACTAGCCGAACTGTCGACAGATCAGTAGGGAGCGTCTCTAGTAGGGAGCGACTTCGTGATTACCATTGTTGTGCCCATCACTATTGTATCAACGTTCTTCGTCATGCATCTGTACATTTCAAGTGTAATTATGTTTTACGTTTCAAGTAATTTCTACGAATCTCTTGAGTAAATATTAGCCTGAACATCATCCTTAGTCGTTTCAACCTCCCACGAACCGTAGGGCCCGCTGGCAGAGATCTCTTAAGTGTTTAGATGTAGTAGTTTCCCGCTACAGTTCCATTAGCATCACTACCGAGACGGTAACTTAATTGCCTAGCTATTCCGGCCCTTAACGGTACAAGACGAACTTCTCCTCACGAAGTGGAGGCTTATAAAGCCTTCACAGGAAACACAACATATAGGCCGTTACCGTGATGTCACATAGAGAGTGAGAAAACTAGTGTCTCGAAATTATATATCTCGGCTGACGGAAAGATTATAGCGGACAATTTTCAAACCCTCAAGCAAGCTGCACTGAAATAATAATTCACAGTATATAAAAAGCAAACCGATCCGACCAGTCGTCTTTGATGAAGTGAAATTTTTTACATTGCAAAAGCTTTCTCGACGCAACAAAGTATTTGGGTTAGATTTAGTATCCTGATTGATTTCTGGTAAGTACTTATAAATTCTTCATCCGTCATAAGTTTAACTGTATAACCGAATGCAACTGCTGAAGTTTTAAGCTCCAATGTGTGAAAAAAATCCTGCCGTTTTTCCATGGCTATTCACGTTCATGGAGCGATGACAGCATTTTCGTTTACAGTTCATCAGAATATTTTGAGATTTAATCTAATTATTAAGGGAGGTTATAATTAATTAAACGCAATCTTTGTCTCTAGATTTTTCAAATTGACCCGGATGTAGGAATTGAAATCCGTCAAATTTACCAGTGGCAGTGCTTAATTGTCTGAGGTCAATTTGTGGGCAAACAATAATGATTTTTTTAAACAAACCAAACTTAGTTTTCAGGAAAACATTTAAACACCTATTTTACCTACCACTTTAAAATGTTTTAATATTTAAATCTTCGCATAATGAATTACAGCATATAAACTTTCTTACTGGCCAAAAAAGGCGCTATTGGGGGGTATACCCTAATATTTTCGGATTTGGCTTTTTCGGGTTTTAGTCTCGTCTTAAAGCTGACATTAAAGCATTCTACTACATCGTTACATTGCATTTATTGGAGCACGGTAATGTCGGGGAGATATTTTTAGCGCCTAACGGCCCTACTTGAGTATTTTTAAGCCATTCATGATTATTCGTATATCTCTTTAGATAAAACGGAGAATTTCAGATACACTTCTTGCACTAACAATGAACATCACGTATAAGAGAAGAGCGATGGAAACAATTCGCAAAGAGTTAAGTTAAATATCTTGTTCTCGCCATCCAAATTAGGTCTCTAAGAGTAACTAAGTTATATACATGCAGAAGTGGGCAGTAGCGCGCTACATGTAGCGGCCGCTACCCTTTCCGTAGTGGTAGATGCGCCACAATCTAGTGGGTTTAGCGGTAGCGGTAGCGCCCGCTACAATTAGAGCATGTAGCGGTAGCGGTAGCGGCCGCTACATTTCAAAGTAGCGCTGCCCAGCTGTGCTCACAACCAAACAGTCTTCAACATTCACTAGCATTCGGCAACCAACATTCTCCAATTTTCAAACACGTACCGCTCAATATTATCCCTCGATATCCATGTGAAACATTCTACCCATTCATCCGTACCAAACACTCCTACCTTTTGCAGGCACCAAACATTTTCCACATGCGGCAGAGCAAAACATTCTCTCACCTTAACCAGTGATAAACCTTTTTTTCATATTCCTCCGCAAGAGCTACTTAAATCAGTCCTCATAATTCTCCCAAAATATTTGCCAACAACAGCCGTAGTGTATATACGAGAACAAGGCTCAATTTTAACCATTTCAACATAGCGCATCAACTTATGTGTATTGATCGATCTTGGACCTATCTTGTCCTGTGGTCAATACATATAAGTATTGGCATCAATACTTATACGTATAGTCCCATGGCATCAGTCTAGTGTCTCTCATGTCACTGGCGTTTTCAAAAGCGCTCCTAACAATTTCATCTCGATATACGGTCCAATGCAGCCCCATGAACTTGAGGGCCTCAAATCAACGTTGCAGAGAAGTCTTTTTCACGGCGTGTAGCAATCTTCTCTGGACGACATTTATTTTACTTTCCAAACCTAACGCTGATCTTATAGTTCTAATTCTACTTGCATAATAGGCCGTAAAAATTCACCGAGCATTAATAAATTTCTTTGATTCAATTATTCAAATTTATAAAAGAATTATGCGTCAGTCAGAGCAATCATTTATCACGTTAAATTCTCTACACAATTTTTTTAGTAATTAATTAAGTCCTGCACTAGATAATGGGGAAAATGGACCAAAGCCAAGGAACGATACAAGTTTTTATTGGACGAAACTCAGAAGCTAGTAAGGCTTCTGACCCAGACTCCTTCGAGGCATCTTCCACCTTTAGCGCCACTTCACACTCCTGCAAATAGTTCACAAAGGTTTTATTGACAGAATTTCAAAGCGATTTTAAATTAGAATTCCAATTCAAACTGATTAAATGATTTATGACATAGAAGAGTTTTATTTTAGATGAACTTGCTCAGCGATCGGAAACTAGGTTCCATACTGAATGAGAAAACGAATACTCCTGGACGTGTACCGTGATCTCGCCGTGGGGCCATCAGCGCCAAGATCGTGGGCCTCCCTGCAGATCTCAACAACCGCCAAGACAGGTTGATCATCCACGTCACCACCGGCACGTGCTGCTCGTCGTGGTGGTAGCGAGCGTCTCCGTAAGTGTAGAGATAACTCAGGAAATAAGGCAAAGGTGTACGCACCAGGTGAAATGGGCCCAGAGAACAAGGTGGTCGAATTACGGTGAAGACTTACTGAAGATACGAAAAGGATGAGGAGACCAAATGGATAGGTTTGCACCGGATGGGATCTGAAGTTCTACTCATACTGACTGTTGATTCATTTTCATTGTCGCTAGCTAGCCGTGCGGTTTGGCGGACTATAGTTCCTGACTACACGCAAATATTGGAGTCACGGAACAGTAATGATTTGGAATTCTAATTTATTACAAGAGGCGCAATTTCTTATTCTAAGATCCTTAAATTGTACCACAATTTTGTACAAGTCCATAAATGATTAATGGTTTACGCTAAATTCAAGAGATTCAATAGATTCCAGGACAAATGTTAGGTTACTCGCTCTGTTGGACATGATATGAACAGAGCCGAAGATGCGTTCCGGCTTCAGAAATGAAAAATACTTCAATAATTTTCAATGGTTCGACTCTACAACAGACACAAATCAAGATCCGTTAGGCATTTTAATCGCCAATCAACCCCCATGCATGCATAATCATGAACATATTATTCTCCGACACGGATCTATAGCATGATGCGGTGCAGGCACTCACATTTCTTACAAGCAAATGTACGTAGACGTTTGGTCTACGTACCACAGCATGTATACAGACCACAAATACTATACATACAAATTGTGCTCACAACCATAGACCACTAAAAGCTGTTCTAGTTTATTCATGAACGTTTTATGCTTATGCACTGTATAAAATTACTGCCGACTTCAGCGGAATTCAACAACGGCATTAAAAGAACAGCGTTGTGCCTTGCTGTAAGCCTAGAAATCTACATTTATTTTAGAAAAAAGTGGCGCATGATTCTGTAGCCGACTCTCGTCTTGAATTTCCAGGGCTGGATTTTTTGTTGTTTAGGTGCAATTGTTGATTTCTTTTTATAGGAGCGATTAATTATCCGCAGCGTTCTCAATTCCACAACCTGATATAGAATTTAGCATATCATCATTAATTTAAACTGCAAGTTTGCAGATTATCCAAATTTTAAATGTTCATGAGAGTGTTATCGTTTCATAGTTTCTCAAAGTATAGAAGTGTTGGTAAATTTTCAGCTGCACTAGAGTGGGTAAAACTGTATAACATAAATTAGAAGGCTCCACTGGTGGAAGGCTCCCAACAGTGGAGTTGGTTGCAAACAGCAGTTATTATTTAAACTTTGCATTTATAATTATAATGAATTTAGACTAGATTTCAATTTTCTAAAATATTACTTAATTTTTGGTGATTAAGGTAAGCGTTTTGTCGCAATAGAGTGGATAATGAACGGCTCGAAATACAGCGGATAATAAAAGGAAGATCCATGTGAGAAAATGTACGAGAAATTGATACACATATTTCCAAAACTGTCGACTAACTCTGTTAATAGAATACTATGGTTATAGTTTATCTGAACATCCGACAAAATGTAATCGACGACGAATAAAAAACTGATAGAAATTAACTATTGTGAAAGAAGAGGTAATTTAATCTAATAATTTTTCAAATTGTGACAATCTTGACTACCCACCTGCGATGACAATCCAAGTTGGAGCAATTCAAAGGTATTGTAGCTATTTAAATGCGATAAGTCAGGTAAAGGCTCCGTAATTCATATGGTAAGATGATGTTGTACGTTCAATTTGGGAATAGGTTCATTTTTCGGCAGCAATTAAGTAATTTACCTCGTGCCAGTGAAAATATCCCAACTAATGACAAACCCATCCCGCCTGATGAGAGTTTCTCTGTTCCTATATATACATGTTTTTAACTGCGATTAAATGTTGATGTTTCGCAATGAAAAGAAATTGCACATTTAGCAGGCATTTAATTATTTCAAACTTCTGCATAGCAATTAGATGAGTATGTAGTACAGTTTAATAATAAAGAAATTTAATACGTAACACAAAAAAAAAGAACGCAGTGATTGATGATAACTTGTGGCGTACATGTATGCCCATGTCATTGCATATGTTCTTTCATGACGGCTTTGATCTCATGTTTTCAAGCCAAAAAGCCTAACGTTTGTCTTTCACAATTTATAAGCGTTCAACCATAGAATTCTAATGCTAGTTCCTCGTGCGGAGCACCGCAAATTCAGTAAAGGATCTGAAAACATAATACAAAAAATAGATTTGCATCACGAAAAAAATTAAAACAATGCAAATACTTCCTTAATTCGGGCATTTGGCCTTTCTGTTCATTGGGAACTAAATTTCTTTAATTGATTAGCACCAACAGACGCTGAAAGCCCAAAAATCTGTAAATAACTTTCTTAATAATTGCTATATATCAGGTTCACTAAAATTTAGGGCGTAATTAAGTATTGTGAGTGTTATGACGCCGTATCTATTAATTTATGAAGACTTCTGTTCCTCAATTTTGGTTCATAAATTTTCTGATATTTGCATCAGGAATTAGTATATTTCAAGCATAAGCAGTCTAGAAATGCTGTCAGTTGCGAGCTACATCTTTATTATTTTTCATGATTTGCTGCAACCGATCTTGTGATATATGAGTATAAGGTTATTTACGAAGCTGTATATGCATGTTGCCCGCACTGACATCACATGAATAATAATATTATTAACAGTCACCAATATGATGTAAGCTCATGAGTTGCTGTGGCCAATGTAATTACGCAGTCTAAAAGTGAGCGATCACATCGAAAAGTTCCGGGTAATTACTTCGACTGAATTTTCATGTAAATGATATAAGTAAAAATATAATATAAGTTCAGGTTTGAATGATATATAATATATATTATTTCATATATTAATATAAGTTCTTGTGTGAATGATAAAGTAAAAGATGAAGAGTATTAGTCTGATGAGCTGGCGCTTTTTGGACTCCCCAAAGCTGCCATGGTCAGCACGCCTATGCTGGCCATGGACAATGACGCCTGTGCATTATGCAACAATGCTTCGCAACTCACAGAAAACTGTGTATTTATTAAATAACGAAACTACAATAAGCAAATAATTTCATTTTTAATTAATAATAATTCTCTCCAGGCTTAAATTCAGTTTTCTTTCAGAGTATTCTGTCGCTAATAGAATTATATAATATTAGTTATAATATCATACCTAGTTAATAAAAACATATCGATTTATATGATTTAATATGATGGTTCTATAGATTTAATGACACAATCACTTAATGAATAGAACATTTAGAACAAAGTGACGGTTTAGAAACACCAAAAGAAAAGACAAAATATAAAACAGTTTCTACAGTATAAAAAGTCAGTGAACTCTGCACCGAATCGACACTTCAGCGAACTCGCCTGCGAGCTCGAAACTCTGGCACTCATAAATCCAATGCAGTCAAGTAGCGCTGCGAGCGCCGCGTAGGCAGCGCGCTAAGGCCGATCCGCTCACAGCCACAGCCGCTGCTATCGAGACGACGCCAGATTGAGGCGTCAATGAAACGCCAACGAGCAGCCCTAAAAACACCAAAACAGTCTCTCCATTCCTACAGTTGCATTGATACGGTATTAACGCGCTGCCCATTGAAAATCGATCTTATGTAATGTTAGCAGAAACTTTCAACTGCCAACTACAAATGGGGTCTTTCTGATGAGCGCCACTAAAATCGTTATATCTCGCAGAGGTACAATGTCTTAATCTGAATTGTATAAAGTGCGGTGCCGTGTACACTAATAATTTCATGAATCTAAACTTCTTAGGACGGTTTGTTCAATTCTGTTGTCAATAATGTGCACTATAGGCTATTCTGTCCTAACAGTACGGCTTTTTAGTGCAGTCTGTTTTGTACTAGACATCGTTTCACACCGCTCGGCTGGCTGCATGCATTACGGGATAGAGGATGTTACGCGGCTCATTTTGCAGCCGCTATGCAAATTATACATCTCAAGTTCTGTTGGCTGCTTTTTCACAAGTAGGGGCTCCTGTTCTTTCATGTGCGTTACTCCTATCAGTATCAGTCACTACAGACCTACAATAGCAAATCATTCTGATCAGCTCAGCACAATCATGTTTACCAGGTTATTGCTCCCTCCTACTGCTTAACCGAACTCATCCCATGTATATTGTCGGAATAGGAAGAAAAGGCGATAATCAAGGAGATGTACTAGGAGGGTTCTTTAAACTTTGACATGTTGACCGCAGTGCATATATCATTGGCGACTGATATTGATCCGACGAAGTATGTGAAATGAGTGAGCGTAAAGTTCAAAGCACTTTCCACAGGAGAAGAAATCAGAGCGAGTCTGAGGAGGTTGATGAACCGCTTGTCAGAGAAGCATCTTATTAAGATAAATAATTAGAAACAGTTCCCCACAACAGCTGCTCACCAGACTCCTTGTGAAGATGTGTGCGATCTACACAACCTTATGAGAGTATTTGTTGGAACAGGAATAAGCGAAATTGATTGAATCTGCAAGCCTGTATTGAGGTTTCATTGTTCCCTTTTGAGCACATGTCTGAGTATTTTAATTATTATTATTATTTTTCACATAATTAGTACGAAAACTGGCCGTTGTATTGAACCATATGACCACCGTGATGAACTATTCCTTCAGTCCAACACGAACAAGTACCATCCTCGTGCTGCAAAGGCCCCGTTAACACGCCCTGTAACTTCGCTATTATCAGCCGGAGTTCCTTCTGAAAAGTTAGTTCTGAATATTATTATTACTTATCAAATTATCATGTTACCTTACATTCTTTCTTCTTCTTTTCTCATCTTGAACCGATGATTGAAAACATTCACAGAGTTTTCTACTCACTCGTGGCGATGGTTTTTAATTAAAACAAAAAAAAAACATCTAAAAGTTCAAATAAATTTCAATTTCATGTCTCAAGAGTTTTATTTGTACTGATAAATGAGTACAATCAAATTATACAGAATAATGGCTGGCGCGAACGCCGAGCCGCGGAAAATCGCGGGGATTGGATGGGTCGAGAGTGGACGGTTCCTGACTTTCTTTCGAAGTGAACAAATGTTTGAACTACGGAACTGCTATGTTCTGCTCTGGGAATTGATTTAAAATTAACATCAACTAGTTTTATTAATTTATTTTGGGAACCGACTTGAAGAAAAAATGTAATACGTTAGACAAACCACGCATTACATTTAACTCAATCTAGACGATTTACAAATGAAAAAATATCTGTGATTAAAAAATAAATTTAATGGAGCGATAAATGGTGGTAAGCCGTTTATTAAACCGCACATTTCACTTGTAAATTATTGCGACTTATTGGTTCTCTATGAACTAATTCAACAGCACGGGATTAATTAGTCTGAACTTCTGTTGAACATTCACCGAGTAGCTCAGACCTTGCCCCCTTGGTGAGGACGGATAACCACGATATCCTTTGCGTCAGGGCGCGGTTACTTGTTTTGTTCCAATTTCATTGCTGATTTTGTGTGAACCCAAGCTGTATAAAATTATCTTGACTAAGATATTTCCATTGGACGTTTACTGTTTGGGTCTGAGTTAGTTGTAAGTTTATTGGACCGGTTACAGTGTCCCAACATTTCTTGCTGTAGTGTCGGCAACCTTCCGCATTTCTTCAAATCCACCTTCGAAGATAGAAGCTAAACTCAAACCTCTAGTCAGGTTCAGAAACAGCCCAGCAGACAGAATTCTTACGACTACCAGCTACGCCACACCTTTGCGCATTGTCCTCCACGTCTACGATACGGAGTGAGATTTCCAGCGTGCGCCTCGTCTGAGGTGGCGGCCTCGAGGTGTTGGGATGACCTGGGGACTTCGGCATCAGCTCGTCTTCTTACGGAGGACGAGACTCAGCGAGAGCTGTGGAGAGGACCGGATGCTGCAGGTTGGTTGTCCGTCACTTAAGCTCAGGGTGCTGTGGCAACTTGTGGCCCCGGCCGGTTTCCATTATGGATAACCGTTTCCCCTACACTACTCTCAACCCAAATAATAAAACCCGTCTTGTCTTCCAATTGAATATGTATTATATACCTTAGAAAACCCAATTTGTTGTACAAATCTCTTATTCTGAGATTATCATTTAAATTTAAAGAGCATAGCTGCTAGGTTCGTACATTTAAGCATTTAATATTTAGAACCCTAACATTCAGCTTGTTCCAATTTTCTCTTTTGGCTTTCGTTACGTTAAAATCAGTTGGTTTTATTTTGACAGGTTGGGCTGCACGGAGCTTAGCGTGTCAGTTTCCCTGTGCTACCTGGCTGGTTGCCCAAAATGAAAAAAACGCAATGGGGCGCGAGCCCCCGTTTTTCCGCGCTACTACGCGTATTGGTATTGACACCGTCATTTTATTGCCCAAAATGAAAAAAACGCAATGGGGCGCGAGCCCCCGTTTTTCCGCGCTACTACGCGTATTGGTATTGACACCGTCATTTTA
>NW_025942695.1:0-3547 GCF_000764305.2 Hyalella azteca
AAAGTGTTCCAGCAACATATTTTCCATTACTAATTATTTAAATGTATTAACTTGTGGTGCAGTAAGATATTGAATTGTTTTAATTCTAAACAAAGATGGGGTGCCCACATTCAGATGCCAGCGCCAGCAGTGGCAATCAAAGGAACTACTTTATTGTTTAGTATATTTACTATAATAATAATATATTATTCTGCTTAGGCACAGTCTCTCAAAATGTTCCAGGAACATATTTTCCATTACTAATTATTTACATATATTTATTTGTGGTGCAGCAAAATATTGCATTTTTTATGTCACAGTTGATGTACCAAGTGTTCTTGTGTTGTGACGTCACAAACAAAGCCACAGCAGTGAAGATGCCACAAATAAGCCACAGATACTTTCAAGTATTTCAATGTTAACAGCATTAAAATCCATGCAGAAACATAAACTTTTAATAGGTTTTAGGCTAAAATTTACGCTCCTAGTCCAAAGAACTGAAACCGAGCTTTCGATTTCAAATCAAAAATGACCAGCGAATGGCACTTCTGGCAGTTTCTGGCAGCTTCTGTCACAGCTGATTGTAGCGAAAATTTAGTAAGGGATAGTACTTGTTCATCATAGTCTTTGGTTGGTACAAAATTAATAAAATTATCTAGAATTATTGATTGCTAATTTCTTGCATTAGGTAAATGTTTATGATTTAATTTCATCATAGAAGTTGTATCTCCATATTTCCATGTTCTTCCTTTCTTTATTTTCTTCCTTTATTTTTTTTTTTTTCATCGGCACTTCTTTGGTCTCCATTTTTTATTTTTTTCATCGACACAACTAATCATATTCGTAGTAAAATCATACTTCATTTGGAATATTCAATTTTAAAATTTTTTTTTGAATTTTTAACTTTGAATTAAACTTTAAATAAATAAGTTATCTTTTCTTCATCTAAAATGATGGTCACGTGATTCCTGTAATGTTGGAACGCACTTACATGGCCTAGGCAGGCGCATGATGGCAGCCATGGCCTTAGAAATGCCCTGTGGCGTCGTTATAAATTTTTAATATTTCAATGTAGAAATATATGAACTGAAAGTAATTTATACAATTAATTTTTTAAAGCTTTTATTATTAATAGAAAGCACGTCGGCGCGTGGCAGGATGTCCTGCCTGATGAACATCAAGTATCGTGTCCAGGTCCCAGCCTTCGTACCCCCTATTGAACTTGAACGGAACAAATGTGAGTGCATTGAATGCACTATAAAAATGTTGCTTAAGGCCATGATTGACAACTGCGAGGGCCATAAGTTACCGTCATACCCGCCTAAGGGCCTTAAATTACCCCCCCCCCGCTCAGTTGGATTGTGTGAGCCTTTTGCGAACTGATAAGTACTCACAAAAATTCCCTGCCACCATGGACTACATACTGAAGATGTTAATCTTTGTGATTTCCATCAATAGTGACAACTATATTATTGTGTTACTATTACGCATACGCACTTGAAATAAGAAGTTAGCATTACACATTAAATTAGCATCAGTGCATTTTTACTGCATTAACATTGTGTGCATTTGGTGCAGTCCATTCTAGCTTTCTAATGCTGATTGGATTCCAGTGGCTGTGACTTTGCACACATTCTGATGCTAATTAGATTCTTGTGAGCATAGTGGCAAAGCAGAAAGTTTTTAGACTCTCCCTCCAGTCCATTTTTGAGTCCTTTAAGTAGACCAGTAAAGTATTTTTATTATTATTATTCCACGAAGAGATTGTCGTGGCGTCTCATTCGGATCGAACTTCGAGGGCACATTACAAGTGGCTAAAAAAGACACGAGAGGATAAAAACAGATGACGTCTATGCTAAAACAAAGGACATATGCCAAGACTGACGACGTCTATGCTAGAACAAACAACACCTATGCTAAACCAGTAATATACATGATAGATTAGATGACGGCTAGGTCTAAGATTCAAAGGCTCTACGGAAAAGTTCTGTTTTTAGGCGTCGACAAAACAACGGCAGCGAAGAAGCAGATGTCACTGATGCTGGCAGACCATTCCATGTTCTGGCCGCACAGTGACCGGGAACGCTCTGTCGCCGACTGTGGACAAACTTGAGGATGGGACGACGAGGTCAGCCTTCGCTGAGGAATGCAGTCGCCTTCTAGAAGGCAGATCCGACACGCGCCGCAGGCCTTCAGCGAGATAAGGTGGTGCTAAACCATGGAGGCAGCAGAACGTCAGAACAGCGACTTCAAATTGCGTGCGCTGCTGGATGCGCAGCCAGTGAAGGTCACACAAAATCGGTGTCACGTGGTCAAATTTCCGCCGGGCACAAACGAGTCGTGCTGCAGCGTTCATTACGAATTGCAGTTTGTTAAGTGCCGTGATGGGAAGTCCATAGAGTGTGGCATTGCCATAGTCCAGTCTGGTCAGCACAAGCGCCACCATGAGGGCCTCGAGGACCGGCCTCGAGAGACAGCGACTGACGCTATGAATTCACCGCAGGATGCCAAAACAAGCAGCGGTTACTTTGGCAATGTGGTTGTTCATAGATAGTTCTGAGTCCAGCTGAATTCCGAGGCTGCGTACAGAGGATGCAGGTGCGACAAACTCGTCGCCCACTCGCACAAGGTTTGCTGGAAGCTGATGTTGGTGACGAGCGATCGCGAACCAAATAAATTCGGTTTTCGATGCATTGAGCTGAAGCCGGTTGGAACGCATCCAATCTGAAACGGCGTCCATGCAGGCAGACATCCGGTCCCGCAGCGCTGCAGCGTCCACCGGCGCACAGTAGCCATAGATTTGGGTGTCGTCGGCAAACATGTGCGGATTCAAGCTGTGTGAATCAATCTCAAGTATCATGGATACCAGCATTATCATACTTAAGAAATTGGTTTAAATCTTGAGTTATTGAGGAAACTAAAAATTAACTGATTCCAAAAAAGCTCTGGTTTGCCACTATGCTTGTGAGTGACTGTCTGACTGACTCTTTGACAGTAAGCTTTAGGCAAGAAATTTAATTATTAAATTTCTTGCCTAAAAGGCTAAAGCTTACTGTACCAAAGTGTACTTCATCCTGGTTTGTTGTAATCACTATCAATTCCTTAGTTTTTGCAAGGTTCATTCAATTGTGAATTATTATTCTGGGCTAGCTTCTAATGCTTTACCGGTCAATTCATAGTGGCAAAGCAGAGAGTTTTTTAGACTCCCCCTCAAGTTCATTTTTGAGTCCTATAAGTAGACCAGCAAAGTATCCTGGATACCAGTTACCGTCAATTTGTTTTCAACTGAAGTAGGGTAAACGCGGTATATTCCGACACATTAAAGACGCATCGAGAAATGAAAAACTATAAAAAAAACATATGCGTTACGTAAGTTCTGTTGGGTTCACGTGACTCTCAAAACACCTCACTACGCGTCAGCAACGATGAAACGTCACAAAATGTTGCCATATTTATTAAAAAGCCTTTAGAATGGAAACCTACCAAATCCCTATATTCCATCACTGTGTGTGGCAATATTCGACACGTGGTTAGTCATATTGCGTCAGCGCTTCAAATTTAACTGATA
>NW_025942696.1:0-3200 GCF_000764305.2 Hyalella azteca
GCAGAGGCCCTTGTCTCTATGCATTGGACTCCAGCTATCCAAAGATGAATGTTGTCACATTTAAAATGTCATTAGTAAATTAAAATTTCTTCCTTCTTCCTTGATCAACCAATGTCATTTGAAGAATATTGTTTGATTGTCTGGTTTAGAAAACTTAAATCCATGAATTCTCTGGTCATTAAGCACCCATATACAGGGTCCACTATATTTATGGCAACAGATGTTTTTTTGTTATTTCTCAATGAAACAAACAGGTGCATTGTTTTTTTTTATTGAATGAGCTAGTAGCCAAGAATTACCTTAACAATTCTCAGACATATTTATTCAATAAGACCACCCTTATCTTTAATGACAGCCTCCAATCTATGCAGGAAAGCTTCACAGGAGACACGCAGCATTTCTTGAGAGATCAAGTCTCATTCTCGTGTCAATTTAGACTTCAAACTATCCAAAGAATCATGAGGTGTTCTGCAGACCCTACTCTCTAAATAGCCCACACAGAAAAGTTGAGAGGATTCAAATCATGGCTTCTTTAGGGCCATTCATTTTTGCTAATGAATGCTGGGATGTGACCCTGAATCCAGTTTTGGGTCATGTTTGAGCCATGTGATGGGGCAGAGTCTTGTTGAAAACTCCATGGTGAGCTGTTAAGTGTTCACAGGCCCAAGGTAACAAAACAGCTTCCAAAATGTCCGAAATGTATTGCTGACTGTTCAATTTCACTCCTGAGGGGCAAAAACGAGTGGGGACCTCCCAGTGGCGATTACCGGGGTCCAAACCATCACGGACATGGGATTTTGACGTCGTATTGCTGTTCTGGTTGCCACACATCCATCCCGACTCCAAACTCTGTCATTTGGACGGTTAACGCTTTGTTCAATGTCAAATTTTTTCTCGTCACTGAACACCAAGTTGGGCAGCATGCCCTCCTCAATGAGATCCAGAATGTGTTGGCATCTTTCGAGCCTCATTCGTTCATGATGGTCTGTTAGTTCATGCCTTGTTTGCATCTGTAAGGGGAGATTTTGAGGTCATCTTTGAGGACTACTAGCTCATCCAATAAAAAACAATGCACCTTTTTGTTTCATTGAGAAATAACAAAGAACATGCGTTGCCATAAATATGGCAGACCCTGTGTGTATATATATATATATGCATTTCGAACAATTACCGGACAAAATCGAGTCCGGTTATTAACTCTGCAATTAGTTTGTACTTAAAAACCAGACATGAAAATAAATGCACTACACTACCGGACATTCTAAAAAACGCATACCTCGTTAGGTTAGGGTTAGAGTTAGGGTTAGGCGTGTATAAAACCCTTCTTTACGTTGCTTGACACGTTTCTACAAAGGTTAGGTCCAGCCAGGTAAGTTTTTTTTACTTTTTTTTAACAATTTTGCTTACGTCACTGGGCCAAAAATAAGCATAGTCTGGTAAAGTGCAATTATTGTTACTATATATAGGTATATATATTATATAAAGTCATAATTCCACTTTACCGGACTTTAATTTTTTTTTTGCTAAATTGCAAAAAATATATAAAAAAACTTGACCTGGCTAACCTAACATCAGTAAAATGGTCTCTAGCAACCTAAAGAAGGGTTTTAGACAAACCTAACCCTAACTCTAACCCTAACCTAACATGGTTGGCGTCTTTTTGGTGTCCGGTAATGTAGTTCATTTATTTTCATGTCCAGTTTTTAAGTACAAACTAATTGCAGAGTTAATTACCGGACTCAATTTTGTCCGGTTTTGTACCCCCTGTCCGGTAATGTTACCAATTTTGTCCAGTAGAGTGGAACTTTTCTTCAGATGATGGTAGATAAAAAGACAAGTTTAAAATTTTACCATTGTATCCTATTTACTTATATTATGTACTTATTTCCACCAAAATTTTAATATTTAATGCTTCTTCTAACTTGAAAATGAACCAAAGCCAACCCACTATTACTATGCTTAAAAAAGTTTTCCCCATGACAAAAACTCCAATGTTACTGATATCAGGTTGAATCCCATAACACAAGAATAGAATAGAATAGAATAGAATAGAATAGAATAGAAGTGTCGGCGCTGAAGAAATAGGCCCATGGCCTGTTGCCGATTCTTGAACTTTGTTGCCGATCACAAAACAGTAACAAGTGGTTGTTTAATCAAATAATGTGTTTCTAGATGGATAATATTGAATATTGGATTTGTACTTTTATTAAAAACCTTGTAACATAAGAATTACCTGTTGGTCCTTTCTTACCCCAGCCTGGTCCTACCTTACCCCAGAGGGGTAAGATGGGACAGAAAAAAAAAATCTGTACAGAAAACTATGTTGGATGCAAAACGTCTGAGTTGTAACTTAGAAGCCCATTGCATAACTATATACACCTTGTGATAGGTTTAGGGTTTTTTAGTTATTCATGAGATAGATGCTACAGGCTTGTTAGTGATTTCGGTCCTGTCTTACCCCATCTGACTATACAGATTTTTACTGACTGGATCTCAAGATTTGCACCCCTAGGAAACGGCGGAGGAAGATCAAACTTCTTTCAAACTTCTCTGCGAATAAGGATTGCCATGCCACCTCTCAATGCATTTTCCCTGTGAGACCACAAAGCAGAATAACCTACAAAAGAAGGCTCGTGCACTCTCAAGTCTCAACCACGTCTCACAAAGACAGACATCTGGCTTTTCTTTGTACAGAAAGAGCTTGATTTCCGTAAGTTTCCCACGTAGGCCAATACAGTTAAGTTACACTATTTCTAACCCTAGTTCCCTCCTATGCTGTTGTGTCAATTGCTGGGATTTTAGTGAGTAACTCATTGAGATTGAGCTGAACTGGCTGCACTCTTACTTTTGCCCCGCCCCTTAGCTCGTCCACCTTGCTTGGAGACCACACGAGTCAGCTGAGAGGGTGATGGACCAATAGGAGAAATCAACCTTCCAACCAACACTCAATCAACTACTTTTTTGGGCTGCACAAAATCTGAGGCACTACCTTTGGGAGATGCTTCCAGAACCGATCATGACCAGAAATACGGTAAAATGGGGTAACTTAGACCACTTTTTTTATAAATGATGCCATTTTTTTACTAGCTAAATTAAACTTGAATTGAAACATGCAAAATACAGGTCTATACTCTAGCTTCACTCACCATAAATTGCTGGCTCCTGCCTCTCATAGTCTTGATGTAATTTCAAAAAAAGTG
>NW_025942696.1:3903-4732 GCF_000764305.2 Hyalella azteca
CGTAAATGGCTTTTCATGGCCGAGATATGGAATTCACGGCTCGGTGAAATAGAATCACGGCTCGTAGAAATGGAATCACGGCTGGCAAATCCATAAAACCACGGCTCAAAAAATTCAGTCGCGGCTCGCCAAGTAGATATATTCCATACTAGGGTTAGTGCAAACAACCAGGTCCCCAATTGCACCAAAAGGTGAGCTCTTAATACCCTTAGCAAGACCAACTGGGTCCTTTAGAAAACTCAAGGCATTGGGTCCCTGAGGCCTTATTAAGTTATTAGAATGGTCTGACCAGAACCAGCACTCAGTAAAGTAGCATTTGATGGTAGCTTCACTTTCAAAGCTCCATTTGCATTGGTAGGATTAGTCTGATGCTGTTGCGTCTGCCCGCGACAGCAACAGCCAACAGGAGTGGCCTCAATGATGCTATCTAGATCAGAGTCCTCAATAACAAAACCACCATCAATAGCAATACCTCCTCCATCATTGCAGCACACTCGGCTAACTCACCCACCTGTCCTCCAGGGCCCAGGCAGCCAGGCTCCACAGTAGTCAGTAGCAGTACTAGAGGCTGCTGAGCCAGAGCCTGCTGCTGGTGGGTGGAGGACCAAATCCAGACCCAGCAAGACAGCCTCAGCCTGTATCTCCCATGCAAGACTATGATCAAGACGGAGGACGACCTCTTGTGATGACGAATATACCTTACGAAATGGAGTAGTAGACAAACAAAAAAAAAGGAAAAAAAAACAAGGCGGACTGGCAAACCTCTGAGGGAGAAAGCCAGTCGGGTTAAAGCAGAAACAAATCAAATAATAAAGGTTGTGAATACTTA
>NW_025942697.1:0-7321 GCF_000764305.2 Hyalella azteca
ATACAGTAGGTCATAAGTATAATGATGAAAAAACTCACAGCTATGCAGAAGAAAAACTATCATACAAACATTATAATTGACTGCTCAATTAATAAAACTCATAGCTATGCAGAAGAAAATCTATTGTACAAAAATTATAATTGAATGCTCAATTAATAATACTTACAGCTATGCAGAAGAAAAACTATCAAAAAAATTATAATTGAATGCTCAATTAATAATACTCTTTATTTTTAAAATATTCAAATAATAATACTTGTAGCCGCCATTTTCCCTTTTTCTGAAACTTGTAGCTATAGAATTAGCCTACTCGACGCAGTTGATTTCACTAGCGTCATTAGCATTCATTGTTAGCCCTTGATTACGGATGCCTGCACTACCAGGGGAACCAAGCTATTCGGTTCGTTCAATTTATCGTTTGTTTTCGTGAATTATTGATTATCCTGCTGAATTATTGCTTTATCTTGGTTCATATATTTCATGTAATTAGCGTATATTTTGTCTTGTATATATATCTTATGTATATTTGTCATTTCCTTTCTAGAAACCGTACATCATGGAATACTCGTTTTTTACCCTGCCATGATGGCGCGTCTATGAATAGTTCGCTAAACGTTCCCAAAGGACTAGCCAACAAGAAAGTCCTTAACAATACTCTTTATTTTTAAAATATTCAATTAATAATACTCTATTTTTAAAATATTCAATTAATAATAGGTACTCTTTATTTTTAAAATATTCAAATAATAATACTCTTTATTTTTAAAATATTCAATTAATAATACCGGTACTCTTTATTTTTAAAATATTCATTTAATAATACTCTTTATTTTTAAAATTAATAATACAGCACACACGACACCCACCCTGTTGTGGGGGCGGCCGTAGAGATGATTAATAATACTCTTTATGTTTAAAATATTCAATTGATAATACTCTTTATTTTTAAAATTATTAATACTGCACACATGACACCCACCCTGTTGTGCGGGCGGCCGGAGAGATGATTAATAATACTCTTTTATTTTTTTAAATATTCAATTAATAACACTATTTATTTTTAAAATTAATAATACAGCACACATAACACCCACCCTGTTGTGGGGGCGGCCGTAGAGATGATTAATAATACTTTTTATTTTTCAAATATTCATTTAATAATACTATTTATTTTTAAGCTCCTCTGGAGCATCGTCCTGGCAACCAAATGCTGCTTCATATGTTGCATTAGACACATGAAACCTCCACTAACTCGTACAAGGTCATTAACATTCTTAAATGGGCTTAGATATTATCAGCTAAATACATAATAATATTTTGAACTAGAACAACCACCATTTAAATTAGACTTGATAAGTCAAACCATATTAATAACAAACTAGTGTTCATGTCTGATTGCCTATTAGAAGCATTGTTTGTGGAAATATGAAGTTATTTATGGCCATAGTTGCAACCAATGGCTTTTTTCAATAAATGTTCATGTCTGGTCATGAATACAAAATATAATTTGGAAGAAGAAGAATAAGAGATTAAGTGCTGCAGCAAAACACAGACATGTGTGAACATTTTACATTCAACCAGCAAACAAAGGGAACCAACCACCGCACATCCCTCCATATTCAACAAACCAACACATATCATCAAACACACTTCACATGAAAACACTTCATAATATATACTAAGAATTATATTAGAATAACATGACATGACTCACCAGCACATTTTTCTCCACATATCATCAACAAATCCCTCACAACAACTACATCCAACTTTTTCATACCCACCCGTCCCTTATCCTCAGATAAATACATAAAATCACATAAAAAATCAATATTCATTAGGCCATCAATAAATTCACATACATAAAATCTATATCACTCATCAATCATGCCTGCAGGACTCAAGAAAGCAACGCCACATATTGAACATTATTTGGCTAATAACTCTTAACTTTACACTTGAGAGTCAATCAACACAACTCAATTAATGCTTTGTAATTACTAAATGTAATCTAACCTAATATCAAACAGCCCTCATAAATGATAAGTTCATTCTGCAATCATGTTATTTCAAGTCAAACACAACTCCAGCAATATGAAAGAAATAAATCACTTTTGAATAATTTAGAAACTTGACTAATCTCTGTATATATATATATATACCTCAACCTGTAGTAGAGATTTCCTAAAAATTCCAAAAAATCAAAATAATGAAAACCAAATAGGAAATCAACAACCGGCACCAATTTCAGTTCAGTTATTGCTGCTGGACTGTTGAAAAAACCCCACAAAAATTAATTTTTTCCCCATATCTCCTGAATTAAATGTGTAATAAAGAAAACAATCTCAATGGACCCTTATCACTTTTTTATGTTAAAAAATTTTTTTTAGCAAAATTTTCTCTTTCCATTATTGCTTGGCGACCAACCATGAAAATTGGGTAAAACAACAACAGTAAGAAAGAGGTCAAAATTCTCAACATTCTGTCAAAATATGGAAGACCATTCGCTCAATGCTACAAAAATTTTCAAAAATTCTCTTTTTTTACTGAGATTTTTTTTAAGTGGATCAGTACACAAGATTTTCAGAGCCTGCTGCACAAGGGGAGAAAAAAATAGACCAAATTTGGGACGCTTTTGAGCGGCAGTTGATTCATAGGTTAGGTATATTTTAAAATCACACTTCTTGAGAATTTGTTGTTTCCCTATGGGAAATTTTGGAAAACAAGACTCATGTTTTGTCAATCTAAAATCAGATCCTATAATGGGGCAAAATTTCAGCTCTGCGCAAATGCTGGAACATAGAGAATGGCATCAAGTGATAAATTTTTGTGCACAAGTGCTTAAGTTAAATGACCTCTGTGTTATTTAACTTTATAACTTTGTCATTTAGCTTTAACTTTATAGTGTTAAGTTTTCTCTTCAACAAATAAATGATTGTGTTCAAATGCATGCAACAAGAAATAGAATTTAGAGAATCCTCTTCAATCAGACAGTCCATTGCAATTGAGGTAAAATAATAATAAGAAATAAAACTTGTGCATTAAATACCCTAGACAAGCACATTGATGAAAACTATATAAATGGATTATTATGTCAATAACATTTCACATGAACATCTCACCTCTGGCCCATCAGTGCAGTCAGAAGAGTCCTCAGGGTTTCTCCCACTCAAGGCTCCTAAAATGTGAGAACTTCATTCAAACATTGGGGGAAAATTAGTTGCTTCTATTGATAGCATGAATGCGTTCAAGAACAGACTAGATAAAGCTATAGAAAAATATATGTTCAGATTTGAAATGCCTAGCACCATATCGAACCCGGTGGAAGTCTAGTAGCTACTTGAAACTGTCGTCAGTCATGAAAAGATCCGGTCAAATGAAAGATATTAGATCTTCTGTGAACAAGGCACGAAAAGGAAAAGAATCGGCGACAGGCCACTTCAGGCCTACGCTTCAGCGCCGAGATCAATATGTTATGAAAAATATATGTTCAGATTTGAAATGCCTAGCACCATATCGAACCCCGTGGAAGTCTAGTAGCTACTTGAAACTATCTTCAGTCATGAAAAGATCCGGTCAAATGACACGATATTAGATCTTCTGTGAACAAGGCACGAAAAGGAAAAGAATCGGCAACAGGCCACATCAGGCCTACGCTTCAGGGCTGACATCACTATGTTATGTTATGTTATGTCACTATGAATCAGCCAGGGGTGAAGCTTCATGAGCTTCTTGGCAGTCAATAATATTGCATAGACAAATTATATGAAATTGTGAGAGAAATAAAATTATTTAAGGTTCAAAATACATTTAATAAATGAAAATTTGCCCCCTTCTGTTGTAATAATGTGAATAAAAAATGTAATAATGTAAATAATTCCTCCAGAAATCACATAATGAAATTTTCTCCATATTTAATAAAAGGAAATAAATTATAGTTCTATACTCATTTGATGATCAAAGCCAAGTTAAATTAAGCAATTTTAGTTTAAATTAATATCCTTCCTTAGGCTATTTTGAAACCTAAAAAATACTTTATTCAACTGAATAAAAACATTCCATATAAGTTGAGTGAAACAATTGATATGTGTTCCTCTTACCATAGAATTTCTATACATACTAATGACATGATTAAACACTCAGTTCACGTACAAGGGTTTTTACCAAAACTGTTACTGAAGCTGCAAGCTTTCAAACAATGCACACAAACCAAATAGTAAATCAATCAAAAACTAATTTTTCAAATATTTACACGAAAGTTAATATCTTCATGCATGGGATTTCATCATAGTTCCAAATCTATTGCTGTTACATAAGATAATGAAATAAATGTTTTGTTTGGAGTTGGAACCTTCATACTCAGCCATATTAGTAAACCTGAACCTAAATTGTTGATAATATAATTGCTTCACTAGAAAAAGTAAAACTTATGTAACTTGTGGGGAATCAAAAAGATTTCAATGAGAAAACAGTATTAATCAAGAGTACATTAATCAAATCACTCACAAACCAAAGATGCAGCAGCTCAAAAATCAAATAAAATCATAACTCACGCTTCAGTCGTTTTTTTCGCATGATGAGCTGAAAATCATGGCTTTGCCTGTACGCTTGGAGTTCATTGCGGTATCTGTTCTTCTCTTGCTCACAGCGCCTCTCGTATACATCTCGTTGAGGCTGAGCTAGACAGTTCCATTCAGCTGCTACAAGTTTGGTAATCTGAAGCATAAATTAAAAATACTTACAGCACATTGAATTAATGTTGTTGGAGTAAAATTGAGCTAATCAAACTCAACAGTATATATAAAAGTAAATTAAAGTGGCACTGCATTTAAATACATGATCTATGCTGAAAATTCTCAATGTCTATGTTGTTATAATTATAGCAAGAACTCAACCAGAGTAGTCAAAATGCACCTCTCCAAAGCTGTATTTGCGGGGATCATAAAACTTGCGTCTATCAGCCAGAAAAAGGACATAGGCAGTTTGAGGAGCTTTAGGAGGTTTAGCGCCAGGAATTTCTGGTTTCCTTTTCCTTCCTTTAGGCCATCCTCCACGTCTCTTTACTGGCAGGCACTGCAGCAAAGAAAAAATATAAGGAAACTTCAACAATATCACAAATGGTTTCTAGTAAAATCAGTGATGTCATCAAGCTATAATTTGAGCTTGATGACGTCAAGCTCATAAATTTTGACAGTGATTCAAGATTTCTCCAAGTATGGATAAATTTTGCCAAAAAATATAGAAATTATCCACAGGTTATTTCAATTTTCCATAAAAATTTTTTGGCCATTTTGTGCAGTACCAGTACTACATTGTCATCAACATATTAATTTGACTCGTATGTCTGTATCTTGTTGCAGGCATGTACCAATCTCATGAACCTAATTTGAAATTTGACATGATTCAGCAGGCCTTTCTAAAACTCTGAATCCTACAGTGGTTGTGTGCTAAAACTGAACAGATTGGTTGTGTGGCACACAGAGTTATGCCATTCAACAACTGAGAAAAAATATCCAAGCTTCAATCCTTGCCTTATTTGAGTAAGAATCCTATTAATATAGTTCATTCTTTTAAATATAATAAACAAAATCTAGTTACAACCTCAATTGCATGGATCACACATGTAATCCATGCAACCACTCTAGAATGACACGTTGAGTGCGATGGTCATAACTGCAAGCTGCCTGCTGGTGCAATAATGTCAAATTTCAATTGAACTTACAATTTAAACAAATACATATAATTTTCCTGGTATTCATATAAAAGAGTTGAACATATTTTCTATTGTTTCAAACCCATTGTTGTATGAATTCTGGTTCTTATTTATTGTAGTATCATTTATTACTGAATGAAATTCCTGACAAATTTATTAATTGTTCTGTGTTATGCTTGTGTTTGCATTAATTAAATAATTATCATTCTTCCAAAACAAGCACTATCAGAATGAATTCTCACTCTAATTCAATAAGGTTGTTTAACCCCCTGAGGAACCAATTACAATGTAATAATTCAATTTCAATCAAGTCCACGACTAATATGTTCCAAAGATATTTAGAATTGAACAAAGTTCTACTCTGCAATAATGCTTGGGAAGTAAAGCTCTTTCAGCCATTTAATTCTGATCCACACATTTTATCCTCCACCATAGCATTAATTGTTTGATTACTCCCCCATATTTTATAATACAACTTAATACCATTTATATGAATTTACCTAGCAAGAGGCAATGGATATATTGGCAAAGCAATTAATAACTTCATCTATCTCATTGTACCAATTTGCATTAAAAATTGTGTTTTCAATAATCTTCTACTGTAATCCATTCCTCTGCATTTGTTTGTATCATTAAATCACCAATGATTTATGCCCTTATTTATTGCATATCCCTCAGCTCATCATGGTTGTTTCAAGTTTTTGTCGCAGCTGTCTCCTGTCTCCTCTTAAAAAACTTGCAGCCACATTCCACCCCCTTTTTAGCACATTTTTTCATTTATGGAAAAAATGCACTATTGTGCTCGCCATGTCCGTCTGTCTGTCCATCTGTCCATCCGTCCGTGACCTCAAGTTTTTGTCGACAAGAAAATGCGCTCTCTGTCACTCACTGCAGTGAGTACTGAGTTAAATTTTTTCCTCAAAGGGCTCATAGGTCACATTAACAACCAACTCACATTGGTCCGCCATGACATTCCATATTCTGCAGGACATTAGCTTTTTCTTAAATAGCAACACATTCATAGAGGCAACAGCTTCACTACCATGTATTTTTAACCTCTACATCTTCCCAGCCTTCTCTTGCCTTCCTAGATATTTTCCAGACTCAATAAACATCTTTGCCATTCATGGCACTGCCTCGTGATGGACTACACAACTTGACACTTGCCACAAATTCTGTTTTTCTTTCATAAAAGATTATAGAACAGTGGAATGAGGTGTCATCATAGACAATTTTCCCTCTCTCTCCGTATTATCTCTCCCTTTGGAATCCTCACTCAATTATGACTCACTATCCCACCCTGCACCATTCTAATAGATCTTTAATAAGCACACATTTCCTCCTATACTCAGCTTGGGTTATACATATCAAACCAGAACTCTAACCACCTTCCCATTACGATCCACTGGCCGCCCTCACACACTGTGCTAGATCCTTGGTCAGCTTGCATGATTGGTAACTTTATAAGAGCCAACTGCCTGGCGGCTATGGCCTTAGTTGACACCATCTTTTCCTACACCCTGTTAGGGGGTTAGGCAACTCTTATTTTTCCTCCACTCTGTTAGGGGGTTAGGCAACTCTTATTCTTCCCTCTACTCTGTTAGGGGG
>NW_025942698.1:0-945 GCF_000764305.2 Hyalella azteca
TATTAATTTCTTTGGTGATTCGGGTAAATAATTTTTGAATTTTAGGTTTTATTTATTTATTATTATATTAATACATTTTTTGTTCTCTAAAATGAACTATAATTATTTTTAATTTTATATTTTATTGTTTCAAAGCCACAGAAAAGTGTTTTATTTTCATTTTTTAAGTGTTTTCTACTAAAGAAACTTAAAGTCAATGTACAGTATATTTACGTATATTGAAAGTATTTACTAAAAAGTGTACAATAAAGTTTTTTAATACTTGTGCAATGTTATATACGCTTTTACTGATAAAAGTTTCATAAGTTGTAACTTTTGGACATTTAATATTCCGAAGCAATATTTATGAAATATATTATTAATTCGATGTATTTATTTATAATATTTCAAGTGAACGGTTCAAATTAATAAAACAGCTCATATATATTGATCGAATTTACATTTTATTTAGAATAAATTTTATCAAAAATTTTAATGAAAAATAACGTATCATTGACAATTAATGCCATGTTTTGGAAAACAAAGGAATCAATTAACTGTAATTAAAATAAGCATTTAATTAATTATGAGTTGGAATCAATTCCATTTGAGGGAAATTTAATAAATAATTTTCATGCACTAAATTTACAAATGAAGCTAGGGAAAATTTTTTTAAAATGTTGCTTAATTTTGGTTTTTAATTTAAATAATTTCTTTAGAATTTTTTTCAAAGTTTTCTTAACTCTGGTCTTTTATTTTAATAATTTCAAGGACGACAAATAAATCAAATAATTTTTGAAAATTTATTTAATTCTGGTCTCTGGAGCGCGAAAAAAATATAATTAAATAAATTTATTAGTAAATACAAAACATTATGATGACTTACAGCTGCGTGAGTGGTGTTCCGTGCAGCTGCTCACAGGTGCAGCAGCAGATGCTCAGCAGCAGCAGCAGCTGCAGCAGCTG
>NW_025942699.1:0-1038 GCF_000764305.2 Hyalella azteca
GCCCTAATTATTACTGTGCATTGAATTAGCTGTAATCAAATAGTCATTACAGTGTTGTACAGAGATTTATTGATTTTTTTAATCATCTAGCACCTAAAAATCGGTAATTTAGTGGATTTAAAGAACACGTTATACTAAATCCTATCCAACTTATCTTGCATTTAATCATCATTTATTTATTGATTATCGCACAGGTCATACAACTCATCATCAGGAATATAATATTATTAACCAGAGGTCGTCTCAAACCGGTACATAACAGTTTCTCTAGACAGTCAACCTACGATCTTCACTCGTTTGTCTGTAGTTAATTGTTTTAGCCAGGACTGTCAGCGAGCTTTTCTTGTTTGTCTGTATTTGTCTTGGGTTGACAATTGCCTACTCTTGTTGGTTTGCAATTTGCCTTTCCACTGACAGTTGTCTACTCTTGTTGGTCTGTATCTTGTCTTTGGACTGACACGCAGCTTCCTATGTTTGTCTCCATTTTGTTTTGGGACTGACTGCATGGAAATTTGCATATCTTCTGTATTTTGTCATTGGAATGTTAGTTAGCTTCTCTTGTTTGTCTGCAGTTTGTCCTATGATTGTCATTGATCATTTGTAATTTGCTTGTTAGTCTGCTTATTGCACCTGTTGTCTCAAAAGCCTGTAGTTGTGATATGATTCTTCTCTCGCCTGTCGATTCCTTCAGATATGAACTAATAAGCGTTTAAATTTTGCCCACTCTATATCATATAACTGATAAATCCTTATAAAGTGAACTAAAAAAAATATTGACCTCCTAATATTTAATGATAAAATAAATTATCCCGTCATGGAGAAGCTTAATTCGAACCTCTCATTCTGCCGACTGTACGAAATACAAGATGAAAAATTCCTACCAAAATTGCAAAGTTCACATCGTAGGTCGGTAATTAAGTTTTCTTTTTTTAATTAACTTGAAGGAGTTATTATCAGACTAGAATTATACCTAACGAATTATCGAATTATATACATAGGCATTATACTGACAAGATCTATTTGATTATGAAACTCTGC
>NW_025942700.1:0-1096 GCF_000764305.2 Hyalella azteca
CTGGTCAAGTTCGCGACAGGGAACCAACGCTCCACCACCAACTCCACACAAGTGTTGCTGCCGTCAAGCTGCGCCCATAGAGGTGGAAATATTGTCGGTGTTAGGGAATGCCTTAATTTTCTATTTTATTTTTATATTTTCAACGCTTTATATTTTGTTTTCTTGTATATAGTGTTCATTTATTATTAGAGTTCTTTATTTATCATTATTATTCATCTATTATGTACGATCATTGGTCTAGTGTCTGGGGTCACTGGATGCTTATTTATTGAATAGTACCCAACATCGGTTTTCAGAGTAAATTGTAGCTGCAATTTTATAGAAACTTACATTCACAACGATTCTAATCCGATTTATGGCAAAAACAAATCATTGGAAATTCTGAGGTAAATGTTCCACTCTTTGCTTTCGGTATGACTTAAGATGGTAAATCAATTGCAAAATCGAATTAGAAAAAAATGTTTTACGTTTAATTTATGTGTGACAATATCACTTAATTGTTTGAAACAAGGAAAATTAACTAGCAAAACTATTAAAAATCCTTGTTTCACAGAGGGTGAGTATCTGATACCAACTCCATCATCCGTTTGAGCAGAAAAATCCACAAACACTTTTCAAACAAAGGTATGTGTATACGTCGAAGGTCATTCATAGGACATCTAAATAAATCATCATTGAGTGAAGTTTTTCTAATTAAAGTTGTAGCAGGATCCAGATATGCGAGACGACAAGGGTAGATATGGTTTCTTGTCCGAAAATATTGCTTTTTCAGAAATTCTTGCGTGAAAAGTTGTATTTGAATATGAAATATTCGATGCATGTGATTTGAATTTCAAAATGCATTTGGGTAAATTTCGATTCGTTGATAACACCCCCCTCCCCCCAGCTCGCATTTGAAACCATTAATAGAAACTTAAATAAACTGATCTCGGTGTATCTTTTATGAATTATCCAATACATAATATCATAATAATTATTTACCACACAATTTCCCGAGAATCGAACCTGATCAAAGAAGAAGTTGACGCTGCGCTGCGACAGTTTGACTTTGGTGAGCGTGGGCGCCTGGGCGCAGCCGATGAGGGCGTCGAGGCTC
>NW_025942701.1:0-441 GCF_000764305.2 Hyalella azteca
AATTGAATCAACTGTTAAGAATAAACCTCTGCCAGACCCGAAGCCAAGCAAACTCAACAGCCTGGATGGCAACAGTACAAAAAGAGGACAAATAACGGCTATAGCTGACAAAAGACCAACAATATCTGAGCTGGACACACAAGACAGAAATGATAATTGTGTAATCCTGATCCGCCCTGTCGATGAAAGTTCCCGCAAAATGCTAAGCTTTGTATGGCGTTAGCTGCCCCTCCCTACTCTACCTGTAGCATCAAAGACCGTAAGACGTAAGAGTGAACCTAAGGAAGAGCCACACTCAGGAAGATGTATATAAACGGGGAAATTTCTCGCGTAAATCAATCTAATAATATTTTGTTCGCGCAGACGTTCGTGCAAATCACGGTCATCGATTCCGCGCCGCGCAGCACTCGGCGCGGGCCGCGGAGCCGTCCGACACAGTTC
>NW_025942702.1:0-5412 GCF_000764305.2 Hyalella azteca
CTTTAGCAAGCGTTAGAACGCTAAACCAAAGATTATAGGCAAGCAAAAACGTTAAAGCGTTATAGCAAGCAAGAACTTTAGCAAGCGTTAGAACGTTAAACCAACGATCATAGGCAAGCATGAATATCAAAGTTTATAGGCAAGTAGTGTAGATATAGTTCTACTCGCAAATAAAAAAATAATATTCCTGTCTCATCATAGTCAGAAATCTTAAAAGTAACAAAGTCCAGATTCATGATAACGACCTCCCTACCGCGGGGAAATTGGTCCCTCAATTTGACACGAACGACTTGTATACTGAGTCTGACAACAACAGCTTATTTAGCAGGCAAAAGAAATCATAACCCAAGAACGTACAATAAAGAAAATGAATTCAACTGGTAAAAAATGTATCAAACAAGAATGAAGCGCCGATCAATAAATTCTAATAGAGACATTCGACGACGTTAATCAAATCGTTATGAATGCGCTAAAAAAATCTTTGCTCTCTAGATAAACACGGCAACACACTCGAAAGTACTAACAAAGTAGAAAATTAAGCTAACTTAGATAGGGATTAATACAGAGGATAATAATCTAGAGAATTAACGGTGAACAGTAAACGTGGAAAAATTAAAGAGTCGTTGCGCATGAATAGATACTTACTAGGCAAAATCAAAACATTCTTAATTCATTTTATTCATATACATTAGTTTATCAAAGTCTGAGGCAGCATAAGGCTGAGTCGTTTGCTAAAATGAAACAGGTCTCTGATCAACGACTGCTACTCCATCAGTCTCTTGACGGCGTGATCAGTAGGTCAGATAACTATAGGTCAGTAGGTTAAACTGCACTGAGGGGGCGAACTTCCTCGAAAATTTGCGAAGGAGTCAAATAAGATGGATTCTGACCTAAATTGGTTTTGACGAGATTTAGATAAAAAAATTTCTAAATGGATGTGGTCAATTATCTCGGCAGTCCGCATAGAAACTTTTCAATGAGTGCAGCAGGAAAAAATCTTGATGCCATCGTAAGACGGAGGAGATTTTGGTGAAGACGAACGTCACATTCCCGTTGTGTAAATTTATTGGCATCAGGGGATCTGTGCTTGCCGTCTCCTTTATATACGCAGATGAGAAGATCATTAAAAAGCTGTTGCAAGCTTTGAGGTCAACGTTGTGACGGCAGGCGTCGAGTATGTCACTGACTCGCCTTGAAGCTGGCGTCGGTATGCCAAGGTGGAGACAGCATGACGCCGGCCTTCGTGACCAAGTTTTCGCTCGGAAATGCACGGGCATTAGATATTTATAATATATAATAGAGAAACTGTTATATGATATCGAATAAAAAAACGAGATCCTAAAATGAAAGAGTATCGTTTCTTTGCATGTACGCTAACGTTACTGAAACTCGTTAGCTCATAAGTTCAGTTGACTTTACGTTGAGTTGTTTAAGACAATCTTGACCATTGGAACAGTGAGATGGGGAACAAAGTCGCTAAAAATGCAATACATAATACAAATTAAATTGAAATTTCGCGCAAATCAAAAGTATACATCGGAAATATAACATAAGTAAACTAAACCGAGGAAAAGTTAAATCATAGCTTACATCGATAGCTAATAAGCATATCGGAAAATCCTAGAAATTATTACAATTGCTATAATTCAAGACAATCTCTCTAAATCATTATAATTGTTATTTTCAATTTCTATAAATCACACGCGCTAGAAATCATGACTGAACCCATCATAATATGGCATGTTAGTAAAGCGACTTAAGAAGATCGTCGAATTTTATATACGTCGAAGTGCTCATGATCGAGTAACATTTGAAACCATTGAAGATTTGCTTGAAGGGGAAATTACTTAAAATTGTCGTTGACGCCTGTACGTATAAATATTTCAGTGCGAATAGTTTTATAAGGCGCACATTAATACAGTATTGTTGGTTAATAGGTGCATTTTTAATTTAAGGGGAGCGTCTGCGGGTCATAAAAAACTTTTTTTTATTTACGGATGGATCATTTTGAAACTTGGTACACAAATGTTAAACAGAAATGAATAAATTTTTTTCGTGTAAATTATTCGAAAAATCATTCATTTAACGTGCTACAACATCGAGAGACATATCATTCGATTCGTAAAGACAATATCTAGCGATCGACTGATCATTTTTTTATTTTTTATGATGCTTTTTTTCTGATTTTTTCATTTTTCTCCTCACCTCCCTCGTTTTTTTCAATATATGATCCAAACTAAAACGAAATTAGGAATGTCATCGGTGGATCGCTAGATATTTCTTTACGAATCGAATGGCATATCTCTCAATGATGTAGCTTGAAAATCATAGGAGATAGATGTTTAAGATGGTGGATTTTGCAAATGGTAATTATTCGAGGGAGCCAAAAAAGTAAAATTAATTGAAAAAAGCACAATATGCCACAAAAGTTGCTTGATATTGTGGCCCAAGCTTTCCCATTACCAATTAGTTGCATTTCGAGTACCAGTACGCGTCATATTCTTGTCCAGTTTAACGTGAATAAGAAGCTATAAATGTGACTTTTATATATATATATATATATAAAATGTTTATTTTCCATGAGTTCAAAATAGCCTAACACAAAAAAACATTCCATGTACATCCGTGGTATTTAATTGCTTTCTTGTACGCGCAAAACTTGTAGCTTTTAAACGAGTGCAAGCACCCTGTAATTAACGCGAAGAATTATCTATAAATTCAATTTTTTCAAATTAATACGTGTGTATATTATAATAAAATGGTCTTTTATTGAAGTTCAAAACAGCCTTGCGCAAAAATTATTGCATGTATATCCATGATATTAGCTTTATTAAACGCGTCTTGTCTGTAGCTTCAAACGAGTGCGAACACTTTGCAATTAACGAAAATAATGTTCTATAAATACCGATTAAATTTGAAAAAATCTTTGTACATATTAATAAAAAGTGTTCATTTATATATTTTTGAAATTTCTTTCAGCAAAAACTGAAGTACGCATACATACGGTTTACTGCGTTAGATGCGCCTTTTCAGCACCTACGAAATGAGCCAAGAAAACGGAAAAGCCAAATTTATCGATTTTTTTACCCAGACGCTCCTCTCAAAAGATTAGTGCTCACTGACACGAGACAAATGTCTGTGGTTACCATAGACACGATTGCGTCACTCAAAGTAATAAATTTTTCGAGCGCTCTCGTTAATTTAGCTTGGCGTTTCAACTCCAACGAAAATTCGTGGATGCCCTGGAGGGACATTTGAATAATTTGACTGAGTCGTATTTCGGTCGACATAATGGTACGAACCTGTCCTGCCATGGATTAAGTAATTAACACAATATTATTTAACTCACCACACCATTAATTACAGTGATCAAATTTATCATTGACGTTAGAAAAAATTTATGGATTGTGTCTTCAATTTTGACGAACAACGATCCCTCTACAATTTGTGATGGTTGTAGATGCTTGACGACCAGACGATTGTAAGTAATGGATCAGTGGTTGCCGCACAGCTTGCCGCAGAGCTTGTCGCACAGCCTATACCATTTGGGTTGAGAAGTACCAAGGATCCTAGCAGCCGTTGCCTCTGAAAAATACCACATCAATAAATACAACTATATAAATCGCAGCACCATACTCTGTCATAATAACAACACCTTAAAATAATAAATCAAACTAGTGCTACGGAGATTGCGTTGCAACATGAAACGTTATAGAGAACGAAATTCACAATAAAATTAGAACGACGATAGACTAAAATCTTGTCTATTGTTTCTCCAAACATAGTCTCGACTTATAAGGCGACGCGACGTCAGCAGTAAAATGCGACGCCATGTCAGCAAAAAATTCAATTATTACGTATATTTGGAGAAAATACTCGCGCGTGCCAGTCGGAAAATATGTGACTATACAACATTAAAAATACATCAATAAACCTATTGGTCATCATTAGCGGAAATTCATCAAGAGAAAAATGGATCACATTTTCACGCGTAAAATTTCAACGGATTAAAAAAATTAGAAGGTTGGTATCGGATTCGAAATCTGCATTTAAAAGCATTCAATTTGCATTTTAGTCTGTTGCATCTATGAACAATACGGGATATCCTCTATCGCCATTTGTTACGAGATTTGAAGCTATATATGTGCTATTATTTAATTTTCCGTAAGGTAAAACGGTAAGTACCATTAGCAATTGCATAGCATTGAATTGTTAATTCCACAGGAGAATCTGCGGGTAGAACGAATTTGCGTTGTGTATGCACTCTACGAAGTACGAAGGTTGAGCCGCTACTGGGGCACTGGGCAGTGGGCACACTAAAATGACTAAATTGTCTAGAAACAACTTGAGCTGCTCTGGATGCAATGCAACAGCTAATCGCCTCTGAATCGTGTATAAGCACCTATAAGGTGCATATACACGAGACGAATAGATGCGTCGACTAGTCGGCACCCAGAGCAGCTCAAGTTATTTCTAGACAGACTAGTCACTATATACTCACTAGTGTGCTCACTGGCGGCTCGGCCTTTGTACTGAGCATAGCTGTGTCGCGCTCTCTCTTGCTCACTGTAGCGCGCACAGCTTTTGAGCTCTCGCTTGCTCCACCATGCACACACCTTACTCGACAACTCCTGTACTGAAAACCTTACTGCGCACTGTACTGAAAACATTCTCCTCGTGTACAGGCTCTCAGCCTGCAAAACTGTACTCGACTTAACTAATCGCCCCGTGTAACCTTTAGCCTCAGCAATAGCTAGTTCAATGCTCTTCTCGTCGCAGATGTCCCTTTCCATGACCTCACCTCCATCGTTCTGAGCTCCTCCGTGGCCATCACTGTCTTCGTCGTCATCTGTTTCCTTCGAGATCTGTAGACGAAACGACTCATGTAAGTGCAAGGAAGGGGTGAAGTTAAGCAATTGTGTGCGATTGTGGCTGAAAATAATACACTTCTGAATGATAATCGCTAACTTAGAGAATTAATGCACTTGATTGGAGAAATATAAGAGAAGTACAAGGTGATATACATATAATATACAGTACATATAACCTGTGTATACATATAACCTTGTAGAAATACAAGGTTACATGGAAATAAAAATGGCACAAATGAAACTTGAATAATAATGCCGCGTTACTGCTATTCGATTGTGACCTTGGAAATGAAGGATTGAACTATCACTATAAGTTTAGCAAAACGCTGTTCATTGTACACGCACCATCAAGCGTATTAACTAGATTTTATAGATTGCGGTGTATATTAATACATTGCAATTCAGACACGACACTAATTAATAATCAAATCCTTGTGTACGAAAATGTTCATATTAAAATGAACAGGCTATCACGTTCAGATTAAAGTGCCAAAATCTTACCTCGGAGGTCACCTTCTCCCGTCGCACTCTCATCTGAAGC
>NW_025942703.1:0-593 GCF_000764305.2 Hyalella azteca
GTAATTATGGAAATAATTGTTAGCTAACTTATTCATTTGTACATATTTTTAATATTAATCAGATAGAAAATGATGTAATATGTTATGCATTTCGATGCAGCATTAATGCATCTTATTAATAGACATCATGTATGTTTGAACATATATGCTATAAATATTATCGCTGTCCCACAAGGTGATTTTTTTAAGTAAAAATAAGACTCGCAACAAGTGCAGTACTGAGAACATGCTATAAAGCAGGTTACCGGCGACCGTCGGTACAGTTATTATTGAGAAAAAATTCAATTAAAGATAATACATCCACTGCCGCAGAAATTTTATGGCTCCCTAAGTCATGCAAATTTCACATGGATGATCGAAGACAATTATACATGGAAATTAATGACCGATGTTATTTTTGCTTTGTTTGAAAATAATTGTTAGATAACTTATTCATTTGTACATATTTCTGCTGTTAATCAGATAGAAAATGATTTAATATGCAATGCATCGCAATAATTAATAGACATCATGTCTATTTTTACTCAAAAAAATCAACTTGCGGACAGCTGATAATATATATGGCATATATGTTCGATGAATTATTTATTGAA
>NW_025942704.1:0-2032 GCF_000764305.2 Hyalella azteca
ATAAAATATTTTTATTATTTATATAAAAAATGGATATAAAAATTATAAAAAAGTAATTATCCACAAATATTTTCGTTGCAAACTTTCCAGACAGCAGCTCCATCATCATTTGAAAAAGTATATCGAAAGAATATAAGTGCAATCAATGGTGAAAACTGTTTCTAGTAACTTAATGTTTTAATATATTTCGTGTATATCTTGATTGTATTGTGAATACGTATTCAAATTGTATTCACTCTTTTTATATTACTTGTATTTTTATAATTTTTCATAATACTTTTAAACTGCAGGTCTCTGAAATGTTTTTAATTAAGATATTGCTAATTTAAGCACTTTTTATATTATTGGTATACTTGCGATTTAAACAGCTCATTGATTATTGATTTAAGACACATTCTTCATTTTAATTCATTTTTTGGCACATTCTTCTTTTATAATAAATTTTTTAATAAATAAATCTCCTCCTACAGTTTTCAAGCTACATCATTGAGAGATATACCATTCGATTCGTAATGAAAAGATCCTGAGAATGATCTTTCATTTTTTGTAATTTCGTTATAGTTTGGGATATATTCTGAAAAATGGGGGGTGGTGGGGTGGAAATCGAAAAATTTACGAAAAATACTCCCCCCAACCACAAAAATTAGAATTTTGAAAAAAGCATGAACCAACGGATAGATATGGTCTTTACGCATCGAATGATATGCGTCTCGATGTTGTAGCTTGAAAATCCAAGGAGTTTTTTTTAAGAACTTCACGTTTTCTTTCACTTTTTCCGAAAAATATACACAAACAAAAAGTCTTAGATTCCTGTTTTACATATGTGTACCCAGTTTCAAAGTGATCCATCCGTAAATAAAAAAGTTTTTTGGGATCCAGACGCCCCTTTATTTTACATACAGCGGCATGGAAGTACTTGCCCTAACGTTATTTAACCTCTACGGGTCAAAAATTATTAAGCGTTTTCGTTAAACACTTTCACCGACAAAGTCGCATTTGATTAACGTTATCTGTACAGAAACACTGAGCACAAGATGATTGTTTTGCGCAGACTTCGGTATTGTAATTTCTTACAACGAGTGATAATTTCTTATAACGTCTATAAACGAAATTATTTTCTTTCTACACATACTTTTCTCCGTCAGAAAACGTAGCTGCCAGTAATTTTTAATGGAAACTATATCATCTCATGTCTCCGTTCCGGCACAGCGACATTGAGTTCAATTAAGCAAACATATTACAGAATACATTATTCAGAGACTTGTAAATGATGCAGGAATAAATATGATCGTGATCATTTTCGTAACGATGAAAATACATGCCCGAATTATAATGATGAACGACTAAATATTCGCGTTTGCCTCTGCCGGAGGTGTGTACACTGTTTAAAACAAAAGAATTTAGTCTTTGTTCTGGCCAAACTGTTTCCTTTACAATAAGTTGTCTATAATTGTTCAGTTGTGAAAACGGTTTCAAATACTAAATATAACTTATAATAAATCGATAAAAAATTTCCATCATTTGGTCTTTTCCCTTTTTTCGAAGTGCTAATTGGTAACATTTTACCCATTATCCGTTATTTGTTCTTGACAATAACGTCTTGAATAAAGTCTTTCAATTGACATTCTTATGACTTAAATAAAAATTATTTTAACAGCGTGCCTAACAGGATATTAACGCTTTGGAATAAACATTATTTAATTATCAAGTAAGCATTATCAAAATAGTGTCCCATGACAGGATAGCGAAACACAGCACGCCAGTTCACTATTTATTAAGTGTCCTAAAATGAATCCTAAGCCATCATAACAACAAATGATGTATGTAACAAGCACATGTGCATAACATTCATAATTACATATGTACACATTACATGCACTAGAAATAGTGACAGGGAAGTACTCTAGCCGAAGCGATCATTTCATTGTTGGTGTTGCGGGATGTTGCGGGAGACCAACATACACTAGCTATCCCGACGGGATAGTGGAATAAATCAAAGCCAAAACTTCTAGTAGAAGGCCAGAAAAATGAA
>NW_025942705.1:0-946 GCF_000764305.2 Hyalella azteca
TCCGTCTGTCTGTCCGTCCGTGACCTCAAGTTTTCGTCGACGAGAAAATGCGCTCTCTGTCACTCACTGCAGTGAGTACTGAGTTAAATTTTTTTAACCGCATTCAAATTCTTCCAAAATATCTGTTGATCAAATTGCACGATGTATATATTGAGCTTCGTATTCTACATACGACGAGAATTAACACTGAAAATAAGACACTCTCAGCATCAGAATATTTCGTACTTTTTGAATGAAATGTAGTACGGAATAATGATGATTAGCAATTCAAATACATCTATCTATGGCTATAGTACGTGGAGCCTTAATGTATGATTAGTATAGCCGTAATGTGAAAGAAGAAGTCAGCATTTATAGTGAACTTATCACGTTGGATTTGAGTTGAATACTTGAATGCAATGTCATCATGAAATTAAATATTCTAGGTCCACAATTTAATGACAAGCAGGAAATTTAATAGCCCCTAAATCGGCGAAGTTTGACTCTGCATTTAATTTACAAGTTGTCGTTCTAGCAACATTATATGCTATAAGTTAACGATTCAGTTAATCTATTGTAATGATAGATTACATTAATTGCGGCACATATTTTTAGCGCATTTTCTCATTTATGGAAAAAATGCACTATTGTGCTCGCTATGTCCGTCTGTCCGTCCGTCCGTCTGTCTGTCTGCACGTCCGTGACTTCACGTTTTCGTCGACGATAAAATGCGCTCTCTGTCATTCACTGCAGTGAGTACTGAGTTAAATTTTTTTGCTGAAGGTGTTGGAACTTCGTAGGGGTTGAGTAAAACTTAAGGATAACTATCACATAGACTAGAATTAAATGGGTTTAAATTTATAAGCAATTTGATATAACTGATTTAATCTCACAGATGAAATTAAATGAAAGATAAAAAATAATTCCAATTAAGAGGTTAGGAGACGCACTGCAGACTTATCACTGA